>NC_058132.1:522474273-522502744 GCF_016433145.1 Gracilinanus agilis
GAATGAAATCCAGAAGCATTCTGAAGAATTGGGACTAATATATTCATAATTGAAAAAACAAAGGAAGGGAGAATGTTATTGTCCAAACGATGACAATCTATTGGGAAAAAATAATCCTTTATTAAGTACTGACCTGCCAAGCATTTTACTAAGCATTTTAGAAAGCACTTTTAACTATAGAAGTCACCATAATAGCCAGCATTTATATAAAACTTTGAGGTTTAGAACACACTTTATATGCTATCTCATTTTGATTCTCACAACCTCTCTGGGAGGTAAGTTCTATTACACTCTTTCCCATTTTACAACTAAGGAAAGTGAGTCCCAGAGAGGTTACATGATTTGCTCAGGGTCAGCTAGCTAGTAAATATCTGAGGCAGGATTTGAAATCAGGTCTTCTTGACTCCAAGTTCTATGCCACCAAGTGGCCTTTGTTAATAACTGTTATCTTAGACTGACACTGCAAATCAATAATGAACAGAAAAGATGGAAGGAAGTTCTTTGGATTGCTTTTGGGAAACTTCAAAAGTCTTTTAATGATCCTAAGCTCCTCCCTAAAACAGATCTTAGGAAATGCAATATTTTTCTGATGTTTTTATGTGGCTGTGAGTAATGAAACATTACCATCTATAGACAACTGGTATTTAGGCTCACACAATTGTAATGAAGAGGTATATAGTATACATATGTGACTGTAAAACATCACAAAGAATTATTAAAGTCTGTAAAATATGCCATCCAAGAAATGAATGGAAAAGAAAAAGAAACCTAGTCCTATTCATTTATTATTTCTCTGTTTCATCAGGGGGAAGGGAAGAGAATAAGTTATATGGCACCTACTATGTGCTAGGATCTGTTTAAATATTATCTCATTTGTTCCTCACAACAACTTTAAAAGGTAAATGCTTTTCTTATCCCCATTTTACAGTTAAAGAAAGTGAGGCAGACAGGGGTTAAATGATTTGTATAAGGTCACATAGCTAGCATGTGTCTGAGACTGGATTTGAACTTGTCTTCCTTTTACTTTACTCTATTTCACCACAGATACCTGATTGGGATACTTATAAAGTAAAGCAAAGTAACGGAACACTTCCTTTCTGCCTGAATCAGGTTTGATCATATCTCTACTGACAATGTGGATAAAGGTTATACAACATGGACAGACATGGATGGGTTGTGATTTCTGTGGTTGTAGAAACATCCACAATAATAAAAAAAAAAGCAAACATAAATAGTTGCTTCTTTGCAAAAGAAAAGTTATCATTTTAAAAAATAGATTTAGAAATATCAATAACTCACGGAGGAATTTTTTCTTTTCTTCTAGAGACAATCTGTGGAAAGCATCCCAGAACATCACAATGGTAGGATGTGACCTATGGTATTCTTGGCAATATTCCGAATTCTTGAGAAGGAAAGGGAGAAAGAAAAGTTTATTGAGAAGATATAGAAATTCTTTGGGAAAATTTGAATTTATTCTCCTATTGCATACCTCTTCAAAACTTTTCCAGTCATAATCCGGGTTTCCAATTGTCACTGCCTTAAGCTCTTCAGGCTTGAAAAAGTTTATTATCTCTTTTTCACAGACTTTGTAAAATCCCATTTGGAACTCCTTATAAAGCTCCTTCACAGATGTGTTAAAGATGTAATCAATACATCTGGAAACAAAATCTTTCCTTTAAGGAAACCAGAAGATGATCTTTATTAACATAAATATACATAGATATGTGCATGTATTTATGTATATTTCTCTCTCTCAATGTTGCCATGGTAAGTGGTAAGGTATGGATACATGTATATATGTATAGTGATATCTTTGTTATTTTGTTCCTTTTTTTCTCATTCTCCAATTCCGACAAATAAATACAACATAAAAGATTTTTATACTTTGTACAACTCTATCCAAGTGGGGAAATAGAAACATTTGGCAAGTTACCAAGTTGTTGAAGTGTCCAGAAGCAATAGGTGACAAATTCCAGGTCCCGGACAGAACTATTAGTAGTGATTTTTATGCCACTCTGACCTGAATAAGAATAGTGCCACAGCAGAGCCATTGTCAATGAATCCTACTAATTAGACATGGGTGTAACATGTTTAACACCCACTTCAACAGCCCTTGTCACAGAACAATATAAATATTGGTTCTGTATCTTAAGGGGCAATAGACTCTTGATACTGGTAACTTAATTGTCTCTTCAGGAAGGTCTTGTCATGGCTGAAAAGAGATCATATAAGGACAGAGAAAATGAACTAAGAGAAATTCTTTCCTGAGAGGACTATATTAACTCATCTTGGGAAGAAACTTTATTAAGAGAATGGTTGAGAAGTCAGAAAGAAACAGCAGTGATGGTTAGGGAAGACTCTAGTGATGATCCTCACAGATGATCCATTTTAGGTAATTCTGTCTTTTTAAACCTGGAATATTAGCAGGGGAGGGGTGAGATCTCTCCCCTTACTCCCTCTTTCTCCATCCCCCCACTCTCTCTTAAATTTATGTGTACTGTGTGGATAGAATTTTGCCCCCCAGGGACTCTCTTTTCCAGCATCTCATTTGCGTATCTACGATAAATATTAATGTAGGGAAGATATAAGTTTTGTGTAGCTTTGCTCCCAGGGACCGGGGCTCTGGCGGTTGGGTAAATGCCAGGTAGGAGAATTTTTACTCACATGGCTTTACACAGGTTTTTACTTTTGTTCTTTTATTTCTTCTACTTCAAGTGATTAGTAATAAATCTTATAAAATATAATACTTGGAGCTATTGGGTATTAATTTAAATTTCATAGTACACATACATATGTATTTATGTATATATATATATATATATATATATATATATACACAGTAGAATATTTAAAGTTTGGACAACAGGAACTATTTCATCAGCATTTAGCCTAGTGCCTGGCATATAAGTAAGCACTTAATAAATACCTGATGAACCGATTGATTGTCAAGTGCAAGAATTCAATCAATGCAACCAACTTAGAAAAGATTTAAATTAATTGGAAGCTGAGTCAGATCAAAGTTCTGCCACTAACTAGCCATATGACCTTGAATAAGTAGGTACTCCCTCCTTCTTCCTCAGTTTTCTCACTGTACAAAGAGAAGATTAGAACCAAAGACCTTCTCTCTCTACAGTGCTATGATTCTAATCATTAAACCTAGTTCTAGGAAGAGATAACAAGTAATAAAAAAGGGAAAAATATGAACTGAAAGTAGACACGATCAAAATTCTCAAAAGTTGCCCGAGTATGAATTAGAGAAACTTGATTGGAACCAGTAAGTTGGGTAGTTTCCAAGACAAGCTGTCCAGAAGTACTGGTTTGCAGGCTCCCTTTAGTACAATTTTACACACTCTGACATCTTAAAGGGTCTCTCTGCTCCTGAATATTAACAATGGCCACTCCATTCTTATGCTATAGAAAAAGAAGGGTAAAAAATAAAATAGACTGCTTTTGAAACCATGATACTGCTGGGGAATATATGATATGAAAGTAATTAAACCTCTTGAGAGATTTTTTCAGATGCCTTTCAAGGGATATCCTACTTTATTCAAGTCAGAACCTGCCGGGGCTAACAAAAAAATTATTGGCATAGAGGTTGTCTAGTTTGGCAATTTAATTTAATTTAATTTAATTTAATTTGGCAATTAAAATGGAAAAGAAAACAATTAAAATAATTCTGGTCAAAAGAAGGTTCAGCTTCTAGACCTCACTCTGTCACTATGTAACCTTCAATAAATTCCTTTATCTCCCTGGGCTTCAAATTGCTCATCTGTAAAAGTTAAAAGTACTGTTAAATGCCCTACAGTTCTCTTCTAGTTCTGACATTCTGTTTTCCCAAAATAAAGTCTCCAAATTTTATGAATGTAATGCAGAATGTATGCTTCTTGAAGGCAGTAACTTCTTTGCCTTTGTATATGAAGAGTCAAGCATAATGTCTAGACAATAGTTGTTACTCATAAATGCTTTTCTAATTGATCAAAATGATCGATTTGATCAAATTAGGACTCAGTAATATGCAATTGTCAATCTGCTTCATAAAAATTTTAAAGTAATTTATTTATGTTCACCAAAATCAGAATACCACTAAAGGGTATCAAAATCAAACGGATATTTAATTTATGACTCATTCAATCAAATTAAAAGGAAACCCTGAGTCATGAATCCTGAAGAACATTAAAAAAAAGATTCTGGTGAAATTTTGTATGTAAATATTAGTAAGAGCCATGATATTTTAAAATAATGGCAGAAAGATTTGGAAATGTTTATTAAAAACCAAAGAAGTTATATAGGATGCCTTCTGGAGAAGTGTAACAATATGAATGTTAACCAAGGAATTAAATAGGGAGACCTACCAAAAAGTGTTTGCTACAGTCATGAAGGATATCCAATATCACATATATGGGGCTTAACTACTGGGAGTCTGACCCAGAGGAGAGAGCTGCAAAAAGGGAAGGTCAACATTGTCAAATGCTAGAGAGAGAAAAATAGATAAGCCAGCTGTAAAATAAGCACCCATCAGCTGGGTATGGTGGGGAAAACATTTTTATTTGGTTTTGGATTTGTCTGAAGTTATGATTTCATTGTTGTAAGAAACTCTCTCCTTGGAATCTTCCTCTAACGATACAAGTCTGTAGCCAATCAGCACCTTACTGTCTTAGAAAGATATCCAGGGTACAACAAGATAAATTACTTGTCCCATGTCACACAGCCAGTATCAGAGATGGAGTAAAATTTTGGGAAAATCTTGTGCTCCTAATTGTTCTCTATTATTTTGAGTGAAGAAGACCAAGAGTAAGGAAGTTCTGAATCCCAAATGTGATCACAACTTACTACTGTATGAGCCAAGGAAAGTCATTTGATCTATGCCTGTCTTGGTCTCCACATATGTAAAATGGAGATAATATTACTGTTTTGTGAGGATAAATTGAGATAATATATGTAAAGTGTTTTGCAAATGTTCAAGAAGTATAAAAATTATGCTATATTATTATTATTAATATTATGCATTATTATTTAACCCTATGTGAAGGATGCCAATTATGCTGATCTCTTCACCTAATGTGTTCTCTTTCTCTCTTTTTCTTTCTCCCTCTCCCTCTCCCTCCCATCCTTCTTTCCTTCTTCCCTACCTCTTCTTAATAGTTATAAAGGCTTGATTATAAGTCTCACCTCTACCTACTCTGGTTGGGTAACTAAGTTCAGTGCTCTAAAGAATCCTCTAAGATACTACCTTTCAAGATTGATGTTTATTGATATGAATTTTCATGAATTTTTCTCTAGTGTAAGCAATATGTGCTTTGTTTCACAACATGATGAATATGTATTGCATAATGGCACATATACAACTTATATTACCTGCCTTCTCTGGGAAGATGGAGAGATGGGATAGCAAAATGGAAAATTATTATTAAAATTGCATCTAGGGAATAGCTGCATGGCTAAGAGGCTAAAGAGGCCATCCTGGAGATAGAAGGTCTTGGGTTCAAATATGGCCTCAGCCACTTACTAGCTGTATTACTTTGGATAATAAGCTTAACCCCCATTGTTTACCCCTTATTGTTCTTTTGTCTTACAACCAATACTTGGTATCAATTCTAAGACAGAAGATAAGGCATTGGTAAAAACTGTATCTATATGTAATCTAGCTAAAAATACAAAACCAAAAATAAAGTCTCACCTCTAAAAAGCCTTTTCTAGTCCTCCTTAATCTTAACTGTCTTCAATCTCATTTTGTTTCCCATTTGTCCTGTATATTTCTTTTTTATACATTTTTGTGAGTTTCTTGAGAGTCAGGATATTTTCCCTTTACTTTGTAACCACAATGCAGAGTACAGTGCCTGGCACATAGTAGGAACTTAATAAATGGTACTTGATTGATCATTTCCCCATCAACATTTCTCACTCCCAATTTTCCTCTCATCACTTTAAGACATCCCACTTTTTAAACAAACTTATGATGACATGGTACTAGGTAGAAAGAAAATGGGCTTGGTTTCAAAGAAATCCCCTCTACAGTCATTGCTGCTAAAACATATCGATTCCACTGAGTGAGGAATTTCCCCACTGGCTTCTTTGCAACTGGAACTAAATAGCTGGTCTTGATGCCAAGAATTCATAAGAATCTGACTGTTTCTTGGAACTGTTTCAATAATCTTTGGGCTTCTTTAATTATTTGTCAATAGGGAGAGCTAGGATTAGGTTGTACATAAAATAATTAAAAAAATTTTTTAACACTATTTCCCTTCTCCTTGACTAATCAAGGCCTTTCAGAGATGTTTACTTATTTAACTAAAGGACTCTGCTTGTAAAGTGTCCTGTTGTTATGTATCATCCAAACCTTTGTAGTTTTGAAGTTAATATTCTTATAATATCATAATTGTCTCACGAATGACAAATTTATGAGTATTTTTTGTTGAATAGTATATTCTGGCAATTCAATTACATTTGTATTTGCATGCTTCATTCCATCTCTTCTTATATTTTTGTTATCAGTTTATACTGTAGAATATAGTATAGAGTATTAAAGTGAATAATATTAGTGTAGATTTAAAATGAAAATTAAAAATGTAAACTTTAACAATTAAGTTTATTTGTTTAAAATATTTTTTGCATTTATTCTGTATATTGCTTGAACTTGTAAAGCGAATGATTTTTCAAACACTGAAAATTAAGTTGCTTACTCCATACTAAATCAGCACATAAATTCTTCCTGTTTTGGATAACTTTTGTTGTTTTCTTTTATAAAACATTTGTTTATGTTTAAAATAATTAAGGAATAGACAAGTTTTTAATGTGCATCTGAGATTATACATCCATTCCCACAGAAAGTTAAGGGAGGATATTGGCTCATCTGTGCCTACCTTGCAATAATCTTCAGTTCTTGTGCCAGGAGAGGCAAGTGTCAGATGGAATGAGTCAAACCCAGCTTGTAGGGAACATAGCCATTCCACACATGCATGAGCAATTACTGCTTGGACCATAACTAACTTTGCTAAAAACTGTCCTCCCAGTTCCCCAAACCCAGGCTGCTACAATGGAAGTTAAAAAAAAATTGATTGCTGATGGAATCGTATGCTAGGACCAAATAACTCACTCATTACAGGCTGACACTAAGGCAAGTGTGGGAGTGGGAGAGAAGAAGGTGGGAAGCTGAGCATTTTTTTACAGCAGTTAAGCATGATAAAGCTGTGAGCTCTTAATGAGATCAGCAAACAGCCACAAGAACTGTACTCCTTTTCTGGACCTTTGCTTGGCACAGCCAGATAGACATTCTGTTCTTTAGAAGGAGACTACTGCCCTCAGAATGGAAAGATGCTTAGATAATTTTCTCCCCAAAAGAAAACTATTTCCTTCAGAAATGAGTTAGCTGAAATTAATACTTCTTGGTTAATATTCTTGGTTCTTTTTAATTTCCTTTGATCTTTTCCCACTTAATGCTTTGCTATATTGATAAATGAACAGAGTTGCTGCTTTAGCTGAGAATGGTAGATGAGAGAATTAACTTCAGAGTTCAAATGTGACCTCCAACATTAACTAGCTTTATGACTCTGGGCAAGTCAGTTAATCCCATTACCTCAATTCCTCTTCTACAGAATGGGCTGGAAAAGGAAATGGCAAACCACTACATTACTTTTGTTAAGAAAACCCCAAATGATGTTACACAGACATGATTGAAATGATTGAACAACAAAATTCTCTGCAAATTCTCTCAAATTTACAACTTTCAAAATGGCACCTGACCTATAAACCTTCATGGGTGTGACATGGAATATCCTATTTTTTTGACTGGTCCTCTTCTACAATGGGTAGCATGCCTCCCCAGAAATCACAGCCTAAGAATTGGAAGGGACTTCAGAGGTTAGCTAATCCAACCTTCTTTCTATAGATGAAGGTGCTGGGGGCAGAGAAAGGTGATATAATTTGTCCAAGGGCACACAAGGAGTAGTCAGAACCAGGATGTCAAAGAATCTGAATGACAAAATTTGACAGTCAGAAGGGTCTTTGGAGGTCACCTAATTCAAACTAAATCTAAATGGAATTCCACATCCATCTAACAAGTAACTGTAGAGGCCCTGCTTGAACACCTCCAGGGGAGATAACATTTGTAAAACATCTGTATAGCTTAAAGGGCTGTCTAAAATAAGCTATTTTATTTATAATCTCTCCCTTCTCCCCATCTTAAATAGTAGACTTTTTATAGGGGGAAAATATGAAGAGGGAAAAATAGCAAAACCAATCAATAATAAAAAAAATACTATTTGGAAAACTGGAAAGCTGTCTGGCAAAAATTAGACTTAGACTAACATTTCATATCACATATCATAATACATTCTAAATGGATATGTGGCATTAATACTAAAGAGGAAATTTAAAAAGATAACTTTTATTTTGTGAAACTGAAAAGTTTCTCACAGACAAAATTAATGCATCTAGTATAAAAAAAGAAGCAGTTGAATGGAAAAATTATTTTTACCAGTTATCTCAGATAAAGGTTTGTATCCAAGATATATAAACAATTAATACACCCACGTAAGTATATGAACATTTATCAAAAGAAGAAAAGCAAACTATCAATAATCATATAAAAGAGCTCCAGATAACTAATAATAATAAAATGCAGTTCATAATAAGTCCAACATTTTACCTCAAATCCTACAAACACATTTTTTTAAAGTTTCTCACATTAGAAATTGTTTATTTACTAAGATACAATAATCAATAATAGAAATACAAACATCTTCCATTGAAGTTTGAATCTATTATCGTCTTGAGTTGACAAAGGCTATTATTAATAAAATGCAGGTTCTGCTATATTCTACAAGTTGGTTTAGGGTGATCAACCTGGCCTAGTGATAACAGCTAGTCTTAAGACCTGCAGCCTAGTTTAGATTGGAGTGGGCCAGCCACAAAGTCATTTTTTATACCAAAGCAACTCTTTAAAGACTACATTATTCAGGTTACAAACTCCATCTACGGAGGAAATAACCACATACAAAATCACAGATCCTTGGAATAGAATCAACACTTGGAAGAGAATCTCCCACTTTTCTTGGACTACTAGGTAGCACCCATTTAAAATGCGATAAATTAGGCAAGTTGAGGTAAGGCAAAGTGTTGAATTGAGTTTTTATTTACAGGACACTGCAAGCAGGAAATTCCAACCCTTTTGAGGATAGAGGTTTCATACAGTATATACACAGGTCAAACTGTTCAAGTATGCTTTAGTGCTACATTAAAAGTCACATTTTAAAAAATGATCTTAGTGGAGAGACAGTAAGACAAAATTATACCAAGAACAACAAGGCATACAAGACTTGAAGGTTTGACTGTAAAATCTCCTACAAATAAAATTTTAAAACTATAATGAAAGAAATAGCCACTATTGGGTGGGTAGTGGGAAGATAAGTATATTGACTAGTGTATTTTTGGTAGAACTGTGCATTAATTCAAATATTTGACAAAGTAATTTGGAATTATGCAATAAAGCGCCTAAAACGATCCAAAGATTCCATCATACTGTTTTTTTATATCCTATAGTGGCTATTGATGAGAAGAAAAGTCCTCATTTACACCAAAATATTTGTAGCAGAATTGTTTTTATGATACCAGATAACTGGAAACAGGTGATATGCATTGTCTGAGGAATGGCTACCCAAATTGTGGTATAAGAATGTTAAATGTTAAATGTTAAAATATTACTGATCTGTAAGAAATGTCGAATATGATGAATGCAGAAAACCATGGAATGATCTACATGAACTAATACAGAATGAGGTAAGCAGAGCTCTAAAAACAATGTACAAAATGACCATAACAATATAAATAGGAGCTACATATGCACACAATCAAAAAGCAATGTTCTAAAATTATTTTAAAAAACACAAACATGGCTAGTAAGAAAAAATATGATACTCTCATCCCAACAGTTTACAGAGGTGGGAAATTCATTTTATTAATCTCAGGTGGACAAGACTACCCCAGCCATATCCTAATGTTTTTTCTTCAGGCCCAGTGGAACCAACTACCCTAATTCCCTCAATTCTTTATTTTTTGGACTAGGCTGAGTTGATGCCTACTACATTTTACAGGTTTGGGAGAGGGCAGAATGGGTGCACTCAGCAGCAGTTTTCTCAGGCAGAGCCCAATCTCCTTCTCCTCTATTTTCTCTGTTTTTACAAGTTTCTGAGAAGACGAGGCTAATTGTTGCAGAATTCTGAGTAAGGGTAGGAACAGTTGTGATAGCAGAGACTATACAGGAGAGAAATTGCTAGATACCACAACACAAATAAGAGGATTCAACTATGGTCTTTGACTGGGTACTGAGTCTATCCTAGAGGGAGGGGGATGCTAATTAACTACTGGAGATTGGTACTCTGCACTATTAATTTATAAGGGTAAAATTTATTAGGCTTCTTGACTTCCCATTCTGTGTATAGCTGTAATTGCTCGATTTATGAAATATTATTACTCTTCATGTTATTGGTAGTGGTTGTGGTTTTTTCCAAGTTAAATAGGTTCTGGAAAAAAGTCTAATCCTTCATTTTGTTGGTCAAGTGACTGGGAATTTTTCCAATCTGCTTCTTTTTAAACTTTGCTTTTTCTGTTTAATTTTGAGTATGTAGTTAAGTGAGAAAAAAAGGTGTTTTTTTTTTCATTTCTGAAGATAGGAAATTACAGAATTATTTTATCATAAAATATTTTAAACAATAATTTTAAATGTAAACGTGCATGCATATATGTTGAGCAATCAACTGCAAATTATAGCCTTAGTGCCCTAAGGGCCCTTGGAGATTCAATAACATGTGTAGATTGACACAGTGAGTAGTTGTCAGGAGTCAGCATGTAAAACCAAATCTTTCTAGAATCAAGGCTATCCTTCTCTCCAGGTATATATTATTCCAGGCTCTGTGTCTGGGTGCATTCTTTATAGTTTTTAGCCTAGGTGGTCTAGAAATTTTAAGAGAAAGTCATCATTCTTGGGACATTATAAGAACCCTAGTGAACAAATATTTAAGATGTTTGGTTATTTTGTATGAAGACTAGGACTTTGGTCTAGGAGGTGATTTATTTAGCAATGTTGTTACAGAATCTCATTACTGCTGCTACCTGAATGCTCCTTTCATAGAAGAGAACACGTTGTAACTAAGGAGCTCCTCGCACATAGATTTATGTGTTGCTATTCTAATGTGGCTGATAGAATTAAGACTTTCTGCTGGTTGGCAATTCCTGGAATATGGGATTTGCTGTGCTCATAGGCAATAACACAGCTGTCATAAGAAAATTTTCAGTAAGTACTGGCAGCAATTGGATTCAGGGTGGTAAGACAGAGACTTAAAGTCTTCTTGCTTATGCCATGACCCATTTACCTGGCACATTAAAAGTAGCCTCTCAAATCAATTTTGCCTATTAATGTCAATAAATATTTAATTCCAATTTTAACTTTTTAGAATTTGAATGGCCCATCATATATTACATTTAGCTTCACTGGATAATACTGAGTTACTGAGACACAAGAAAAGACTGGGTGTTAAACTGATAGATGTATTAATATATCTAATATGGAACCTTAAAAATAAGCCTTCAGTTCAAAAGAACAGTGGAACTTTATTAAACTTTATTATTTATTATTTAGGGTTTAATGTTTCTTAAACTTAGTTTTTTTTAATGAACAGCATTTATTATTTTCTTCATCTAAGACCTGTACTACATTTAATGATGATGATGACAACAATGACAATGATGAGGATAATCATGGAGATAATAGCTAACATTTATATAGCACTTACTATGTACTGGGATCTTTGCTAAACATTTTACAATTTGACCCTCACAATAAGACCTATAAGGTACATGCTATTATTATTCTTATTTTAGAGATAGAAAACTGAGGTTTAAATGACCTTTCCAGGGTCACATAAGTAGTAAATGTCTGAAACAATATATGAATTCAGGTCCTCCTGACTCTTGGTTGAGCACACTTATCCACTGTGCCATCTATGAAAAAAATGAGAAACCAACTTTTATAAAAAATACAGTTAAGCAAAAATAAATAAATAAATCATGCACTTGCCATGTCCAAAAATTTATTTCTCATTCGTTTCCTTGAACCTATCACCCTTCTGTCAAGAGGTAAGAACATGCTTATTTAGTGATCTTCTGAAATCATAGTTGGCAATTAACAGCAGAAATCTTGTCTTTTCAAATTATCTAACAAAGGAGCAACTACATGGCACAATATGTAGAGTGCTGAACTGAAAGTCAGGAAGATTCATCTTCCTGAGTTCAAATCCAGGCTCAGAAACTTTCTAGCTGTGTGATCTTAGAAAAGTCATTTAACCCTGTTTGTCTCAGTTTCTTTTTCTATAAAACGAGCTGGAGAAGGAAGCACAAAACCATTTCAGTATCATCACCAAGATACCCCAAATGAGGTCACAAAGAGTCAGATATGCCTGAAATGGCTCAACAACAAGAGAAAAACTAATTTTAAATTGAATTTACAGAATGCTTAAATGTTCAAAAATTTCTTTACAAATATTACCTCATTTTATCAACCCAACAACCCTGCAATATAAGTATTATTGTCCCTCTAATAGAGATGAGGAAATTGAGGCAGATAGAGGTTAGAAGATTTTCCCAGGGATATATAATTAATAATGTCTAAGGCTGGATTTGAAGTCTAATATTCCTGATTCCTCGTCCAACACTTTACAATATTGTGTCATCTAGTCAAAACATCTTTCTTTCTGTCTCTTTGTCCCTGTCTCTGTCTCTCTCTGTATCTCTATTTCTCTCCTTGTTTCTCTCTGTCTCTAGCTCTCTGACTCTGTCTCTCTGTCACACACACACACACACACACACACACACACACACAGACTCTGTCTCTCTGTCTCTGCCTCTCTCTGTCTCTCTGTCTCTGCCTCTCTCTGTCTCTGTCTCTGTCTCTCTGTCTCTCTCTGTCTCTCTCTCTATCTCTGTCTCTCTCTCTCCCCCCTGGGAAATGGAGATAAGACATGGGGAAAAAAGCATGGCTGAACAAAAATTCAGAAGCAATACCATCATACATTGCCCCTTAAGTTCCCAGGTATTTTTTTTTAAAACCCTTGTACTTCAGTGTATTGTCTCATAGGTGGAGGATTGGTAAGGGTGGGCAATGGGGGTCAAGCGACTTGCCCAGGGTCACACAGCTGGGAAGTGGCTGAGGCCAGGTTTGAACCTAGGACCTCCTGTCTCTAGGCCTGACTCTCACTCCACTGAGCTACCCAGCTGCCCCCCAGGTATTCTAATTCAGGGTGCCACTTGCACTTTTCCTTTCAGATAGAGAGGGCCTCACTGCTTTGCACTCACACCATATATCCATTCTGTTGCATTGTCTCATCATTTCTAAGTTAACATCTATCATATACGTCTCTTTCTTTTCATTCCCAAGATGCTCCCTATTAGGTCCAGGTACAAATGTACAATTCTTTACTTGGCTTTTACAGGTCTTTCCAACCTGACTTCTTACTTTTCAAGTCTTCTTATACACTTCATTCTCCTCAACCAACTCTATGAACTAGCAACACTGACATTCTTGCAGTTCCTTGTCCATAACTAGCATTCCATCTCCATATTCCTTATATTTTCACTGGCTTTGCTGCATTCCTGTTATGCTATCTCTTTTCACCTCTTCCTCTTCGCTTTCCTGGCTTCCTTTAAGATTTAATACAAATTCAACCTTAGGTAACAGGCCTTTGCCAGTTCTCCCATTGTACATTCCTTTCCTCTCCAATCACCAACACCCCCACACAAATCTATATTAACATAATGGCCTTTGAGTGGCAGATTACACTGTTTATAGCTTAAATGTATTATGAAACTGTTTGAAGGTTGTCTGCTCCATTAGAATGTGAGCTCCTTAAGCACAAGATTCATTTTTTGTTTTGCTTTTTTTTATGTCCCCAATTCTTAGCACAATACTGGGAATAGCAAAAGCACTTAATTAATGCCAAGGTATTGACTAACCTTTCTGTCTTTGCTCCTTTTTTGAACTTGCTGTCCTCTGACCGGTTACCTCAGGGCTTTGCTTTTTGATTTAGTGAGCTATTTTTTTTAGGTAAATATTTGGATTATAATAGAGGCTTTCTGGAAACAATATCTGAACACAGAGGACTAATGCTTATGATAAGGGTTTCCAATGCTTTAGCATGTCAGTGGAGAAGACATTGTTAGTCCTTTGTTTTTGAAGATCAGTGACATCATACTGTTGGAGATAAGGTACAATGTGTTTGGCTGAATAATGAGTGATGTCTCCACTTGTCTGTGAATTTGATTTGTGAGGTAGTCTCAAACTCTCTTCCAGAGTCATTGGCATCTAGTGGCAGGACAGTAGTCAAGATGAATGGCAATGACTTGGGATGCAATGAATGACCTTGGCATCGTCTATGTCTGACCAAGCTCTGAGTTCTCCACAGTGCCTGCGCTATCTGCCATCATGGCCCTTTCCATGAGATGATTCTTGTTCACCCATTCCACTGGAAGAAATCTTTATACTCTTGAGTTTCACTGAGAGTTTTAAGGTTCCATCAGCTACCGTCAACATAGTCTGGTCCATCTGCTGAGAATGTTTTACTGGGGTATGGACCACTGTGTATGTCACAGATACTTGGAATCACAGGTGAAAGGTGAGAGGCGCACCAAGAAAGTGGGATAAATACCCCTGAAAAGGACCCAGCAAGCCCTTCCACACTGCAAGCTCTGCTCAAAGGTACTGGTTCTCCCTAAACATCCCATACAGCTTGGGAAAGATATGATACTAAAGATAGTCCATATTTATGCAGTCCTTTTTTTCATGGCAACTCAGTAAAGTAGGTGCAAATAATATTATCTTTATCTAACAAGTAAAGAAAATTGGAATAGAGGCAGGGAGTTATTAGCCTAGGGTCATAATTAGTAAGTGGTAAACTCAGGACAAAGTTGACATCCCCAAATTCTAAGTATAGCATTCCTCTTATAGTATTATGTTGCCTCTTCAATGAATCTCATAAAACTAAAACTATCACAAAAAGAACAAGTTGTTTCTAAGATTTCTGGAATTCTTATCAATCTCCATTAGGGAATAAGAAAAGGGAAGCAGCATCCTGGGAAAATGAGTCCTGATTTTGTATCCCATACCAACAAGTCAGAACCCCTATAGAAACTTAGAATCAATTTACTATTCTGGATATCCCCTGACTCTCCAGTGTCCACTTTGGACCAGAGCTGACCTCTGTAACAGTTGAATCCTGCTTAGAATAGAGCTTCTAGGACAGTAATGGTGAACATTTAAGAGATAGAGTGCTGGGTCCTACCCCAACCCCATGCCCCAGACCAAGTACTGTGCTTGCTCCCCCAGAGACCTATAGCCAAGCCCTGACACCAACCTCACCCACTCTTGCCAGTAATCACTCCCTTTGGGCTGCTGGGAAGAGGGATGGGTGATGAGAGGCACCTCTGGAAAGGGGGAGGATAGTGGCCCCAGCTCTCTGCTCCAGTGATCTATGCTCCCTTCAAGTCTAGCTCCTCTCAACTCCATCAAGGGAATCACCTTCACCACAGACTCAACAGGCTGCTGTCCAGACCACACCCTCACCCAGCATGTGAGCCACCCCCAACCTTACCCCAGATAGGGAAGTAGGAAATGCTCCCATTGGGCTGCTGGGCAGGGAGATGGGTGAAATGAGGAATTTCCTCAGGTGCATGGATAAGGGGAAAAAACAGCTCTGCCCTGAGTCACTCTGGCTTTCTAGTAATTAACTCTGGTGGGCAACTGCAGGTATGCCCACAGAGAGGACTCTCTGTGCCCTTTTTGGTACATTACCATAAGTTTGCCATCATGGTTCTAGGTTCACCTTGAAGTCAAGGTCTCTTAAAATACTTATATGAGCCCTTGGATGGATATTTATCTTCTTTGCAGGAATGCTAGAAAAACACCTTGCCAACCTCAAAGTCCTTCCTGCAGCACCAAGATGAGTCATTGTCATAATGTTGTTTTATGTTCACTTTTTGGTCAATTACTGCTGAGGTAAATAAAAGATATTTGCTTTTGTAATTGAATGAATTACAGTTTTATCTCTCAGATATTCAAAATATCTTCAAAATAATTTCAGTAGTAGAAAGGTTGAGGGGGTAATATGATCTACTGTCTATTCCTCCATAGTTTTGTTTTTTCCTCTACCTCTCTATAGTGTTTTTTTTTTCATTCAATATAGTTCAGGTGTTCCAGGCATGCCATATTATGACATTTCTTGAAAATATTGTTCTAAAATTTTTGTGGATCAATGTTAAGTAGAGTCAAATCAAGCACATATTTTGTCTTTGATAATGTTCTGATCTCTATGACTTCAGGCTCATCTGAACATAATGCTTTAGAATTATAAGAGAAAGGCACTGAAAATATTGCTTCAAAACCTTTCCTTTGGGTTTCTTTCCTCAAGTCTTTGCTTATTAGATATTTATATTTTTTAAATAGAGTTCAACTAGTCTTTCAAAATTCTTGAATGGAGTAGAAGTGTTGGATCTATTTGTTTGTGTTTAAGTAAATTTTCCCCAAAAATGATAACTTATTTGCCTCACCATTTAGAATTATCCTTGTCTTTTAGGTCTGTGTGTCAGAATAGAATAATGGCCAAAGAAACACAGATCAGGTGTCACCTCCAAATATACCTTTTCTTCATCTCTTCCGTTCTTAGTGCTTAGATGTTCTGTTATTAAGTTACTGTTAAAGATTTTATATTCTTTAATTTTACTCACCTGCATTCATGTTTTAGTCATATCATTCCCTTCCACCCCTTCCATCCAGATTCTTGAGAACAGTGATTGTTTTGTCTTTAATCTTTGTATCCCTAGTTTCTAGCCAATGATTTAGACATAGTAGGTTCTTAATGAATACTTGGAAAACTGAATGGAATGGATGTGAAAAATTCTGAATAAATTATCTTCTAGTGAAAAGTGTTCATTTATGTTGAAAGGGCTGTCCCTTCAAACGAGTGAACACATTAGCTGCCTTAGAAATATTTCACTTCTTTGAGGTTTGTAGCTCTGCAACCTGGAAGTTTATAAACTCCATGGGGATTATCTGTGGTTGCTTGGGAGCCCAGAGACATTTCTACTTCCTATTTTATTTTTCTATCTGTGTCAGATGTACTCAATCATTTACAATCTGTTCTGTCACCAGAACCCAGTACTTAAACTATTGTTTATGTTTATGTTGTTTTCTAATAAATCCTTTTTGTATTACTGGGGAATATTGGTGTTCCTGGAACACTATAAATGGTCAAGACACAGTACACCATTAATCTTTTTTTAATGCCTTGGAAATTGGAGCTCTATTCCAAAATCGGTGGTCTGAATTCATTGTAAGTCATTAGGAAAGATCTGTAAACTCTTCATCTCATGCCTTATTTGCATCCCTGTTTCTTCTATAAATGAAGTTTTGTGTGTTATTTGCTAAGGAAACTGTGATCAATACATGTTATTGAGGAAATGAATCAGTCTTTGTATATATCAAAAATATATGGTGCATAAAAATGCATCCCCATTGAATCCATCCCTAGAGCTTTCAATTTCTCTTTTCTGTCCATTGACCCAGTTTTATTTTTAAAAGAGTCTATAATGACTTCATTTTCTTTTTTTTTTTTGCACCATGTCCAAAAAGTGATTTCTGAATTTTGTAAAATACTCCATGAGTCACCAGGAAGCTGATAACATGAATACTAATGAGCCCAATTCGGCCGCCATGCCAGCTGCTGCTCCTTTTTTTTTTTTCCCTAATGACTGATTTTGTATTCTATAAAGTGATCTTGACTTGAAGTCCTTTCACCTGCCTGCAGGAGAATTATTTCATTGTACTCAATCAATTCAATCAACTGGTCAGCCAGCTTTCATCAACACCCAATGCTGGTAGAGATGGAGTAGGGAGTAAACAAAGTTAATAGAGGAACAGGAGTGTCTCTGTTAAGAGAATTTAATTAAATTTTTTTTCATTTGAAGAGAGAAAAATAAATTCTTGTTCATCTAGTTTGAATTATATAGTAGATTTCAGAGGTTTGATCATTTCCTAAGAGAGTGAAGATAGGAATATATAGACATACATGTACATGCAAATATAGTTTATTCTTTTGACTTTAATATTGAAAATAAAACTACATTTAAAACACTTTTGGTCATGGCAAATTCATGGGTATTCTTATTTCAGCCATTGCATGAATTTCCTGACAAGGAAAAAACAAATCTAGAGCTTAATGCTTAAAAAACTTGCCTTTCAGATTTTTTTGGAAACATTCTGTGAGTACTAACCATGAAATGATAGGAAGAATGTGTCTCATTGATTAAAGGAACAGGGAAAGGCGGGGAGGATCCTGCCTTGTTTCCAAGAAAACTGTTTTTTTGGAGGGAACAGTCTTAATGGAATGGATTAGGAAGGCATATAGTACAGAATACTGATTCTGAACCACTGGGAACACAGTTTGCTCCTTGTGTGAAATTTTGATTGAATTAAATTTCTCTCTATTGATTTCAGCAATGTATAATATTCAGAGGAAATAAACAGTTTTGCATATGGACTCTCTTTTCCACTATGAACTCTGAATGTGGACAAGTTTGCTACAATCACTGTTCTGATGCAGTGTTTATAAAGTTCATAAGACTCATGTAAGCATCCATCCTTTATGATAAAATCTCCTTAGCAAATGACTTTCATTTGCATTAGTGATTCTATGTGCCTGTGATTTCACTCAGAACAATGACATATCTCTGTAATCTCTGCCTATAGAGGAAATAATGAATTGAAAGTCCCTGTGCAGTCTGGAGCTATGACAGAAGGATTATAACTTGAATATTGCAGTACAAATATCTTTTACCGTACCTTCAATATATACTCAAATGAATAGGATCAGGATGATAATTAAATCAGGAAGTTTCTCTTAAATCAAGAATATTGCATATTACAAGTGACTTCTTGATGAGGAATAGAATAGGCTTCATTCTGTGCAAGGGGAAGACATACTGTCCATTGGGATTCCAAGCATAGAATAATATTATGAGCTTGGTTTGGGGGAGACATGACATTTTGTTGATTTCATAGAAGATAGAATCTGCATCTACAAAATTAATAAACATATATTAGGTTAGTCATACAGAGCACAAGGAATAATTTGTATATAAAATAATTTCAGGGTCCAGAAAAAAAGCCTCATAATTTCTCCTGGATGGAGGGAGCAGGAGAAAGCAGGCAGAATTTCTCTGCTACCTGACTTGTCTATTTTCTTAATTTTCGGTGAAAGTAGTTTCTACTAATCAACCTGGTACAAACAGCAGAACAAAAATATGTAAGAGAGGAGTCTTTCTATGGTCTTTAACCATGTTAAGCAAGTGCCATTTAGAATATCACTTATCATTTCTATAAGTCGACAGCTATTTCTACATCAACCAATGATGGATATATATGATGAAAGAAAGGTTTTATATAGGAAGTTCAATGATGCCTTTTACTATTTCCATTGGATTTATTATCTAAAGTTAGCTAACCATGCCATCACATGACTTGACAACATATATGCATGGAAAATGTATCAGAATAGGGAGGGAATGGAATCAGTGAAGCCAATCATGATATTACAATAATTCTGGGCAGTGAAGTTATGTGTTTGAACTATGATGACCATTAAGAGAAGAAAAGGTTTAAGTGCTAGAGACGATGTCTTGGTAACTAAAGTCTTGGTAGAATCAATGTCTTGGTAAGTAATAGACTGGAGGTATGAGAGAAAAAGAAGAATCTAAGATGACACCAAGGTTGTAGACTATGGTATTACTTTCAAATGAAATAGAAAAATTTGGACTAGAATCTGACTTAGAGGGACATGTTTCATTGGAGATATCAATTGGACATGAAGAGGCAAATATTCATCAGACAAAAATGGAAGTGCCACCTAATGGTAAAGGAGGGAAATTGTGGTTAAATATGTAGATTTGGGAGTTGTCTCCTTGAGGTGATAATTGAACCTAAAGAAACTTATGAAATCTGGAAAGGAAAGAAAAAAGAGAATAGTTATTAACCATGAAGAAATTATGAGATACAGTGTCCAAAACTGCAGAATAGTCAAGGATGATGAAAACTCAGACTATGGAAAATTAGGGCAGCAAGAAAGAAGTCCATAGAAAAGAAATATAAGAAAGAAGGATGGTATGATGACTGGATTAAACTCTCAGAGTAAACAGTGAGATGGAGGTGATAAATAGAGATTCTTGACAAGGAGAAAGACCTCCTCTTCTTCAGAGACTAGAACCAAAGAAGACTGGGGTTGGTATAGATACTGCTGCATGAAAGATGAAGAAGATCATTCATTTTTTTTTCAGTAAAATAGGAATTGAGGTCAACAATTAAGAAAATGGGGAATGGAGAAGGGTTAAGATGCCTGAAGACACAGGAATGTAATTACAGCCACTTCGTAGAGTATGATATAAAGACAACTTGGAGAGAATAAAAGGATTTCTGTTCAGTAATAAGAACCCTGTTGAAAGTTGAATGAAATTAATACAAATGCACAACAGGAAGAGGAAGAAAGAATCCAAAATGTCAGAGTGTTTGAGAATGTCAGGATACAATAGCAGTAAATCAAGAGGGGAAGTTAAGAAGTTAAAGTGTAATATTTGTATGTGTCTACATCTGTGTGTTGTATTGATCAATTGGATAGTCTCAGCTCTAAGGAGAGAAAAGGGAGGCTGGAGTGGGGCTGATGGATTTGAAGAACAGTGAGGTGGAAGGACTACAGGTGAGAGAAAAGAAGAATAGCTTTCCTGAGGAATGTGACAGAGGAAGAGATGAAAGGAGAATAGATTTTAATGAAAAAGAAGTATTTTAGGTATTGAGATAAAGGAGGCAGAAGAGTCATAGGTGATGGTGAGATCTAAGATTATTTCTCAAAGTAAAACATGTAGGTCATGAGAGTTTGGGAAGCTAATCAAATCCAGAATCCACAAGGAGACATCAATTTTTATATAGAAGTTCCCAAATTTGATAGGACAGATTGAATTGAATGATCCAGGTCCTCAATGATCTATGATCCAGATCCTCAAGTCCTTGAAAACGGAATGAAAATTATATGGAAGCCAGTATCATATAGCAACAATGCTCTGGAAAGTGTGATATAGAAGATATTAATGGAGGGGAAGAGTGTCCATATTTTGGGTCAGGCCCACCAAGATCAGACCAGTAATTCAGCCTTGATATTAAATTGCAATGTGGCACCCATAGTCCATAACTACAACAAAAACAACTTTACTAATCGCATGAATTTTTTAAAAATACAAGCATATAATATGCTACTCTCTTCTGCCTCCATAGTCACCAAAGCAAGAAACAACTGGACACTCTACTTCATATGGTTTCTGAATGCGGTCAGCAAAAACTCTACTAAAACTTCTTTCACAAATTCCCATTAGGTTAGGTCTTGTATTCTTCTGATGGCAAGGAAGCCAAACAGTTTTCCCTTTATATGTATACAGTCTAAGCATCTTGGTGCATAGTTAATGGAACTCAGGAAGAATTGAGTTCAAATCTAGTCTCAGACACTTCCTAGCTATGTCAGTCTAGGTAGATCACTTAATCTGACTTCAGTTTCATCACCTGTAAAATGGGGATAATAATAGCACTTCCCCCTCACTATTTTGTTAAGAAAATCAAATTATATATGTCAAGTGCTCTGTAATCTACATAAATGCTACCTATTATTCTTGCTTATTAATCATAATGCTTACCACAAGTATTAGTAGTGGTCATAAAATTCTTCATCAACATTACTACATATCAGCTTTCATGTCACATCACTCCAAACACTAGAGATGCAAGAGTATAAGAAGGAAGGGGTTCTGTCTGTTGAGACCAGGAAAGGAAATATTAAGGGTTCAATTTCTTATGTCAACACTGAATTGACAGTGAATGTCAGCTTCTAAGCTAATCCCAAGATAATCAAGGGTGAGAACAATGCAAAGATATCTCAGAGGCAGAGCAAGTACTCTGCTTCTAAATTCTGAAAAATCAAAACTGCATGTTCTCTGATACCTTTGGTGTCCTAAAACTCATGATTCTCTCAAACATAAAATCTCTAGCAGCTTTTGCTCCTGGATATAACAACTAGTAATCAAAGACAAAAGAACAAGATTGAGAAGGAAGCTGGATTAAAAGCAGTAATGATGCAGTAGAGCATTCTCTACCTGTCCAAATCATGCCCATTTTTCAGACTGATCCAAATACCAACTCCTTCATAAAGCTGCCCTTCATCTTCCAACTGAATTCAGTCACTTTAACCTGCAAAAAACCTCATTGTGTATTCTCAAATACCTCTTTATAGAACTTACTCTATTTCTATATCCTCTGATTATTTGAGTACTCTTCTTTTTGCCCCTTGAATCTTAGATCAATAGGTCATAGAGAAGAGAAACATATCCCACTCATCTTTGAATTAAAAAAGTGTAAGTTCAACTCACGTCCTCAATATAAATATTTTTTGCAATATTTTTCTAAACTGAAGAGCCCAAAAAATCCACAACAGACATGATTTAATAGATTACACCTAGGTCTTCTCCTAGCCTTTGTATTTCCATTAGTAAGTCTATATTGAAGTTTAAAAAAAGAAAATCTATTCTTAGATCTGATAGATCATTTTAATGAATTCAACAAAAATGCCACCAACCTAATTCTATGTTGGAGTGTTTTCTTGATTTTGATTTCCTTCTTTATATGAAATGCCTTCAATTGCTAACCTCTCAGGCTATGGCCACACTATGAAAAGGAACAAACAGCAGTCTATAAATTCTCCCAGAGGAATAAACTGATATATGAGTAACAGTAACTTTAGAAAAACAAAATAAAAAAAAATCCTTACCTTCTATCTTAGATTCAATATTATGTATTGATTCCAAGGCAGAAGAGTGATAAGGGATAGGCAATGGTGGTTATGCCCAGGGGCACACAGCTAGGAAGTATCTGAGGTCAAATTTGAATCCAGGACCTGTTGTCTCTAGGCCTGATTATCTATCCACTGAGCCACCTAGGTGCTCTCATGAGTGACAGTTTCCTAATGATATAATCTAGACAACCTGACAAAATATTTCATTACAATTTATTTCAATAGAAAGGAAATATATAATCAAAATTTTAATTCCTTCCTATCAATTCTTCTAAAATCATCTAAGAGAAATCATCTAATAGACTCCTGCTCCTATTAAGACAAGCAGGGCTTTGTGACAAGCAAGAACAGTGGCTTAAGTTGGAAAATTGAGTCCATTGGTACACCTTTATCTTTTCTATGTAGCTTAGATTCCAATTTTCTTTAAAGTGAAACAACCAAACTGAACCAAAAATCATTCAAAGGTTCTGAATGATTAGGGAGCTGGAAGTGAGACTAAATCAATTCAACTTCAGTTTGTTACACTGGAGGTGGTACAAGTTGATGCAATTTTAAATGTGATTCATGCTGTTTAGACAGACTACATAAATACCTGGGGAAGACAGAGACAAATTATCCATCAAAACAGTCTTGAGAAGAATATGTTAATATAGCACACTTTTTAAAATGAGTTTTTAATCAAATGATCTCATGGTAAGAGAGATAAAGCAGGTTGAAGGTAAGAATAATCATTACATACTTTGTCTCCAAACATGAAATTAAATATGCTGTATTTTACTTAGGAAGAAAGACATTAACTATGGAAGACTAAAACTCCAACACAAAGGGCATATTTTTTAGCATTCTCCTTCATGTCAAAGAAACATTTTAGGAAGGGGGGAATCATTTTTTTCCTATGATGAGGATATAAATTGAGGTACTAGCCCCTCTTCTTGAATATTGCTCCCACCACCTTCTACAATTAAATTAAAAGTCAAATCAAATCACACATTAAGTAACTGGGATCTTTAATCAGTTTTCTAAGTGAGCTGGGAAATAAGATATCCCAAGGAGTAGGAGGTGAAGTTCAAGAAGAGTGAGCATGTCAGGTAAAAATAAGATAGGCTGTAAGACATGTGGTTACGTTTATTCAAGAAGAACTGGGAGTATCCTAAAACAGTCACTTCTTACTCAGGATCACAGGTTTTAATGAGTGATTGTAGAGATCATCAAGTCCAGTGATATCAAACTCAATAAAAACAGGGGCCACAGATAAAAAGACAATAAACTGTGTATAAACTTCTCATGACCTGCATATTGACTTAAAATCATATATTATTATTTTTGTTCTATTGTATTTTATTCATTTTGTTAAATATTTCCCAATTACATTTTAATCTGGTTCTGGCTATACTGGGAAGTGTCATAGGTTCCATGCAGCCCGGGAAAAGACAAGGCATATAGCAAATAATCATATGCTATTATGAATTATATATTATATAATGCACATTATATAATATATAACATATTATATTATGAATTATATATTATGAAGTGTTGCAGATTCAAAGGAGACACTGACAGTGTCTAAGGGGACAATAATGACTTTTAGCTATAGGGGAAATAGGGAGGGGAATCATTGAAAGTCCATGGAGAAGTAGCACCTGAGTGAGACCTGAAAGGAAGTGATTTCTAAAGGGAAAAATGAGAGAAGAGCAGAGTCCCTTCAATGTACTGGGTTGGGGAAGATTGAGCAAAAGTTCAGAAAGAGAAGACAACAGAACAAGGGGCAAAGAGTAGCCCTGTTTCATGAGACCATAAATGATTATATCTTTCATCTTGCCACTTCCAGGTCCATGAATGCCAACATTCCTTCATCAGACTTCACATCTTTATCATTTCATCTTTCCTCCTGTTCTTGATCCCTACCCCAATCTCCACTCCTTTTACCTCTCCATTCTTTCCCAAGCTATCCCCTCTGAATTGGCTGTATTTGCCTCCCTTCATTTCAACTGCTTGGTGAGTCATTTCAACTTTACACAACCTCTACTTGAATCTCTGGGTCCCTTGTCCTACTGCCAACGTGTCTTGCCAAATACCAATACCAAGTCACTCCCACTATCTGCCTCCCTCAGGCCTATTCATGTGCTATTCAACAGAATTGAAGAAATTCACAAAACTATGCTGAATGGTTCCACTATGAATATATATTACATAATATCAACTGGATCTTTACTGCAGGAAAGCAATCCTCATCCCTACCAAATGAATTTACTCCCATATTCATACCATTGGCAATTCTAAACCTTTTTATTCCTCTTCAAGCATTCCCCCTCTTCAGCTGAACCTTACCTCATAGTTCACTGAGAAATTGTGACCATTGGACTAAAGCTTCCTCATTTTCCATCTTTCTCATCTCACATGAGTCAGACATCTTCCTCTATTTTTTTTTCCTTTATTGTTGTCTCTCATAAGAAGTGGCTCTTCTCTTTTGTCCAAGGCAAACATTTCTACATGTATCCATGTTTCCATTTTACGTTGTCCAAAAAATTGTTCCCATAATCCTTCCACTCTCTTTAATCTGAAAGCATATCTAGTAGCACTTTCCTCACTGCTTTCAAGCATGTCTGTGTTTTCCTATATATTAAAAAAATAATTTGTTCTTATCAACCCTGCTAGCTATTGGTATTTGTATAGCTCCTTTCTTCCTCAGGTAATCTCTTTTAGCAAGTTACTGACAGACTGGCCAATATGACAGCAAAAGAAAGTGATAAATGTCGGAGGGGATGTGGCAAAGTTGGGACACTAATACACTCACATCTGGTAGAGTTGTGAATTGGTCCAACCATTCTGTAGGGCTATCTGGAACTGTGCCCAAAAGACTTTAAAAGCATGCCTACCCGGGGCAGCTGGGTAGCTCAGTGGAGTGAGAGTCAGGCCTAGAGACAGGAAGTCCTAGGTTCAAACCCGGCCTCAGCCACTTCCCAGCTGTGTGACCCTGGGCAAGTCACTTGACCCCCATTGCCCACCCTTACCAATCTTCCACCTATGAGACAATACACTGAAGTACAAGGGTTTAAAAAAAAAGCATGCCTACCCTTTGACCCAGCCACACCACTATTGGGTTTGTACCCCAAAGAGATAAGGAAAAAGCCTTGTACAAAAATATTTTAGTCATGTTTTTTGTGGTGGCAAAAAAATTAGAAAATGAGGGAGTGTCCCTCGATTGGGGAATGGCTGAACAAATTGTGGTATCTGATAGTGATGGAATACTATTGTGCTGAAAGGAATAATGAGCTGGAAGAATTCCATGTGAACTGGAAAGACTTCCAGGAACTGATGCAGAGCAAAAGAAGCAGAACCAGGAAAACTTTGTATACAGAGACAGATACATTATGGCACAATCAAATGTAATAGACTTTTCTACTAGCAGCAATGCAATCACTCAGGACAATCCAGAGGAGCTTATGAGAAAGAACACTATCCACATCCAGAGAAAAAACTGTGGGACAGAAGAAAAACAACTGCTTGAACATATGGATTAATGGGGATATGATTTGGGATGTAGACTCTAAATGACCACCCCAGTGTAACTATCAATAATATGGAAATCAATCTTGATCAATGATACATGTAAAACCCAGTGGAATGCATTTCGGCTACGGGTAAGGGGGGTTTTGGGGGGGAAAGGAAAGAACATGAATCATGTAACCATGGAAAAATATTCTAAAAAATAAAAAAATAATTAAATGAAAAAAAGAAAGAACTGTGGGAGCAGAAATGTAGAAGAAAAACACATGATTGATCATGTGGTTTGATGGGGATGTGATTAAGGTTTTGATGTTAAAGATCACTCTAGCAAATGTGAATAACATGGAAATAGGTTTTGAACAACAATACATGCATAACCCAGTGGAACTGCTTATTAGTTTCGGGGGGGGTGGAATGAGAGGGGAATCATGAATCATGGAACCATGGAAAAATATTCTTAAAAAAATAAAAGAAATTTACTGATACTTGATGCCTTCAATTCTTCTCCTCTCACTCTCTTTTAAATTCTCTGCAACCTATCTTGAATTCTCTTCATTCAAAGGAAATTGCTCTCTTTCATCCTTTATTTCATTCACCTCTCCCTCATGCACAAAGTTGATCACCTTTTCTTCTTGGATATTCCATCTCTTCTCTGTTTTGATGATATTGTTCTTTTCTGGTTCACCTTATTCTGTCTGAAGAATTCTTTTAAATCAATTTTGCTAGATTTTCATCTAGACTGTGCCCATTAACTGCTGGTATCTCCCCAAAGGTCTTTCCTAATCACTTTTATCTTCTCTCTATATGCCAGTGAAGGCAAACCTTTTAGGAATAGAGTCCAGGTTCCCATCTCTCCCACCACCCAGCACCATGCTTACCCCCACCCAGAGATCAAGTGCCATGCTCCTCCCCCCACTAAGTCCTGGGTGCACCTTGTCTCCACCTCATCCCACTTAGGGGAGTGAGAAAGAGCTCCCATTGGGCTGCTATGCAGATGGGTGGGTAAAGGGAGGAATGTCCTCAACAGGTGTAGAATGGGGGAGGAGAGCAGCTTACCTCAAGAACCTCTGCCTTTCTAGTAACAAATTGGCAGGTGGGAGATAAAGGTGGAGAACACGTGCTCACAGAGAGTGCTCTGGTTTGCCATCACTGTTATATGTTATTTTCTTGGAGATCTAAACATCACCTATGAATTCAGTTGTCATATGGACACAAATCATTCCCTAGTAATTAAATCTAGCACTAACATCTCTGGATCCCTACTCTCAAATCATGATCTATTGGGTTTTAACTGGTTGCCTAGTAGACACCTCAAAGCCATCATGTTCACCAGTTAAAAAGCTAATATATTTCCTTCCCAAACCATCATTCCTTCCTAACTTTCCTCTAATAGTTGAAGGTAACACCATCTGGTCAACTTCAGTGTCATCCTCAACTCTTTTTTACTCTCTCCATGTATTCAATCTGTTGTCATATCTTTAGTACTTCCACAATATATCTTTAAAGCATTTCTTCTTTTTCTTAGCTGCCATCCTGATATAGGTTCAAATCACTCCATGTCTTAAATACTGCAAAAGCCATCTAACTAATCTCCCTGCTCCAAGAGTTTCCCTACTCAAACTAATTTTCTTTTTAAATAACAAACTTATTCTTTTAAAGTACAAGTCTGATCATGTCACTGCCTACTCATTAAACTCCATTGGCACTTGCTTACCTCCTAGACCAAATGTAAAAAATATTTTTTAGCTTCTAAAATCCTTTATAACTTGCCCTTTCACCCCATTCCAAGCCTTCTTACATTTTATTCCCCTCAACATATTCTACCTCATTGTAACAGCTGGCTTTCTTATTATTTCTCACTCAGGATATTCTCTCTCTCTATTCTGCCTTTTGACTATCTCCACGCCTTGAATTCTTTTATTGCTCACCTATTGTTTTATTTATTTATTTATTTATTTATTTATTTATTTATTTATTAATGTTCATTTTTAACATGGTTACATGATTCATGCTCCACCTTTCCCCTTCAACCCCCCCCC
>NC_058132.1:522507676-522716542 GCF_016433145.1 Gracilinanus agilis
TCTCTCTCTCTCTCTCTCTCTCTCTCTCTCTCTCTCTCTCTCTCTCTCTCCAGAGCGCCTGAGTTAGTTAGTTGCTTTTTTGCTTTAGCTTTTATTATACCAGTTACTATTAATAAGCTTTATAAAATATAATACTTAGTTATTGGATATTAATTTTAATCTCTACAAAAGAATGCTAACCACATTGAGAGAAAAAACTACGGGAGCAGAAATGCAAAAGAAAAACATATGAAATCACTTATCACATGTATATATGGGTATATGAGTTGGGGTTTAGGCTTTAAAAGATCGCTCGATAGCAAAAAAGAATAAAATGGAAATAGATATCAATTGATAAAATTTGTACAAGCCGGTGGAATTGCTTGTCAGCTCTGGGAGCAGGGAAGGAAGAGAGGAGGGAAAGAAAATGAATCATGGAAACATGGAAAAATGTTTAAAAATTAAAATTAAAAGAAAAAAATTAATGGCAGAGTCCATATATTTGTTCTTCTCTGTATTCACAGCATTTAACACAGTGGCTGACATATAGTGAGTGTTTAATAGATGTTTGTTGATTAACTGATATGTCTTTTATATATTCCATCTTTTCTTCTGATACCATCACTACCCTGGTGCATGCCCTTATCACATCACCTCAAGTCTAGATTTTTGTAATAGCCTTCTGGCTGGTATCCTTGCCTCAAGTCTCTCCCCATTCCAGGCCATCCCCTTCTCAGCTACCTGTATTTCTAAAGTTCAAATCTGATCATTCCAAACCTTACTCAAGAAATCCCAGTGGCTCCTTATTATATCCAAGTTCAAATATAAAATTTCCTATTTTTCTTTAAAAGCCCTTAGTAGGGGGCAGCAGGGTAGCTTAGTGGATTGAGAGCCAGGCCTAGAGAAGGGATGTTCTAGGTTCAAATCTGGCCTCAGACACTTCCCAGCTGTGTGACCCTGGGTAAGTCACTTAACCCCCATTGCCTAGCCTTTACCATTCTTCCTCCTTGGAACCAATACATAATAGTATTGATTCTAAGGGGGAAGGTAAGGATTTAAAAAAATAAAAGCTCTTAATAATCTTAAGGTTCCCTCCTTCCTTTCTAGTTTCCTTAGACTTAGACTTCCTTTCTAGTTTTCTTAGACTCTTTGCAGTCCAGTGACACTGGCTTCTGCATCGTATCTTTTACAACAGGGGTCGGTAACCTTTTTGGCTGTGAGAGCCATAAATGTCACATTTTTTAAAATGTAATTTCGTGAGAGCCGTACAGTGCTCACAGTGCTGCTCCTGTAACAGTGCCTGAAAAATGCCTTTATGGCTCCTGCAGAAAGAGCCATATCTGGCCCTCAAAAGAGCCATATCTGGCTCGAGAGCATATGTTGCTGACCCCTGTTTTTGTTTTTTTGTTTTGTTTTTTTTTGTTGTTGTTTTTTTTAATTTTTTAAACCCTTAACTTCTGTGTATTGACTTATAGGTGGAAGATTGGTAAGGGTAGGCAATAGGGGTCAAGTGACTTGCCCAGGGTCACACAGCTGGGAAGTGTCTGAGGCCAGATTTGAACCTAGGACCTCCTGTCTCTAGGCCTGGCTCTCAATCAACCCCTGTTTTATAAGATACTGCATACCTCATTTTCAATGGCTGTTCCCCATGCATACCTGGTACATTCTCCCTCTTTGCTTCCCTGGCTTCCTTCATTTGCAAAATCTCCCCATTTGCAAAAATCCTTTCTTCATCCCCTCTAATGGTAATGCCTTCCCTCTAAGATTATCTCCAACCTATCTTGAATACAACTTGATTGCCCATAGCTTTTCACCTATCTACTCCCCTATTAGATTGAACTCTTTCATGACAGATTGTTTTATTTTTACTTTCTTTCTATCTTTGGTGCTTAGTACAGAGCCTGGGACATAGCAAATGCTTGTTGACTGGTTGACTAGAGTAATTGAAATAGAATTTTGTTTTTTTCTACCTCAAATAGAGAGAATCAAGTACTGTATAGCAGCAGCAAACAGCAACATAAGGAGTCAGGCTGCCAGTGTTTCTACGTTGCTATTTTCTCTTCATTCCAATTTGAGTGACTATAAACACTACTTTTTGACACACACCTTATGTGGGGAGCCGCTGGCACAAGGGATAGAGACCTGACTTTGACCAAGAAGATCTGAGTTAAAGTCTGGGTTCTACATCTGTGGACCATTTTCCCTGATAGTGTTTGTAAACTGTTTGTCAGTTATGTCTCACTCTAACTCCATGACCAATTCTCCTTATTTCCCAGTTAAATATCTCTCCCAATAAAACATTTTATACTGGTTCATTTATTTACTTCAGCCTACTCATGCCTGGCACATTGCTCTCCTTTTCCCTTTCAGGGACCATCACCATTGATTATTCTCCCAACAATGAGGTATTCTACAATTCATAATCATTTTTCATCACTAAAAGATCTGATTTTTTTTGGTTCAGGTTTGTGATTATATTGATGTATTGAATTCCCATTGAGGAAACTCACTCTATGACTACAGAATGACAGATATTCTGCCACCTATAATCTTTGAGTTCTTGGGGTTCTTGAGAGGATAAATGACTTGCCCAGGTTCACACAATTAATGTGTAAGAGTCAGAACTTGAGCTCAGGTTTTCCTGATTCCAAGGGCATATCTCTATTAATTACATAGTGCTGTGTCACCAGAAAAATATTGTTTTTAAAAAGGTGGACCTTTATTTCATGTCAAAGCTCAAGGACATTAAATCACTGGGCAATTTCTCAAAGATAATCTATTTACTCTCCTCCTATTTAATTATGCCATCACTTCATTGACAAGATACAGTTTTAGTCAAATATAAATTTTTGATGATCACAAGTCTTTAAGTTCTCCAAACAAGTTTGTATTGTAGTCTGACCAAGAATCATTCTACCTCCACTGTTTGGACAGTTTAAGTAATAATTCAAATAATTTCCTTAATTTCTCATTTTATATATAGACAACTAATGCGAGACCACAAGAAAAAGTCTTACTTAATGAAGTTGATTCAGACCTACGAAAATCTCTTTTTAACCCTCCCAGAATTGAGATAATTCACACTCCAATCAGAGGATGTACTATGATAATACTTAGTTTTGCCAGAATAAAAATCTTTACCTTTCTCTCAGGGAAACCATTTCACTTGCTTATTCATGTTTAAAACTAGAACACAGGGAGAGTCCTATAATAAAGTTGATTAGAACTGGCAATTTTTGTAGATTTCTTTGTGCAGAAATGGAATTTAGATTGTCTTATGAGCATTGTCAAATTTAAATCCCAGTGAATCATGGGTAATAGACAAATTAAATTCTTCACTCTGTGACTCTTAATATATGGAATTAGAAAAGACAAGAGGGAATACAGGTCCTCAGGCTGAAAAAGAGGATTATGATTATTTTAAAATTCCTTCTTTGAATTAACATTGTGAAACACTCCCAAGTATAAGCTAATAAAGGGAAGGCAAATTGAGCAGTCATACACACAAAGAGATTTTGATGCTATGTGATCATCCATTGGAAGGGTATGCTTCGGTGGATAGACAATTGACCTTTAAGGCAGAAAGATCTTGATTCAAGTCCCATTTCTGACACATGTTGCTCATATGGGCAAGTCATTTAATCTTTCTGTTCTGTTCTCCATCCCCCCTGAAAATGCAATCACAAATTGCAGAACACTTGCTGATTTACCTTGATAGAGGAAATTTTCTAATCAGAAGTTCTTTGTATCAATGAAGTTAACACTTCCAACTTCCTCAAGATTTTCTTTCTACATTGATTGGTGTTTGGCATTTAGAAAAATTTAATAAACATGTATTTTTAAATTCTTTTATTCATCGAATCAACTTAACTAATTTTGACCAAAGACAATAGTAGGATAGAAAAGGGCTCAAATTGCAATCATCATCATCATCTTTCTAAATAATTTTCAAGAAGCATTTATATGTCTAAGATTCCAAATTTGTATATCTCTAAAATATTAAAATTTATACTACCTGTGATACTAACATCAGTTATCTGTAAGATTTTTCTTTTTAAAAAAGCCCAGTGCTTTCAGGCTAGAAGAACATAATGGTTTTAAGGAGAACAGATTGCTTTATTTTCTCTTAATACACCATGTTTCAGTCTTATAGTCGAAAAGACTTTGTCTAGGTGTGGGTGGTATAATTGAGTTAATCAGTCCCTTCATGTTGTTTTTCTCCTTGATGCACATTTAAGTGCAGATATTATATGTAATGAATTCTAGAAATACGCAATTTGAAAGGGTAGGATGTTAAATAAGATTTTCAATTATTGACAATAAATGGTGGATGATAAAAAAAAAAGTACATCACAGAGGAGCCTGATGGTTTAGGTAAAATGATAAAACACTGGTTATAGAAAGGATCAAGGGCTCACCCTTTTTAAAAGCTAGTTCTACTGTTGGATTGATGGGGATATGATTGAGGATGTAGACTCTAAATGATCACCCTAGTGCAATTATCAATAATATGGAAATAGGTCTTGATCAATGATACGTGTAAAACTCAGTGGAATTGTGCATTGGCTATGGGAGGGAGATCAGAGGGGAGGGGAATAATATGAATCATATAACCATAGGAAAATATTCTAAATTAATTAATTAAAATTTTCAATAAAAAATTAAAGCTAGTTCTAAATAACAAAAAGAAAACATGAAATTTCCATAAATGCTACATTGGACTTACATCCAATAAGATATCCAGTATCCAATAATTTAAAAATCTCTTTTTGATGCCCAGTATTAGAGCTCTTTTCTACTATTTTCAAACATCTAAATTCATCCTGAATCCCTTCTTCTATGATGACCTCCCTTAATATCTCATTGAGAAGATGATACTACCTGCCTTGAACTCAATTCATTTATCTCCTCTACATCTCAAAAATTTCTTTTTTATCTTCATCCACTGCCCTTTCTTTCCTTCTTGCCTCAGAGGAATAAGTATCTTCTCCATTTTTTTCCAGAATAATTCCCTTCACAGTGCCTTTGATTCCATTTCCTGTCATTTTCTCTGAAAGCTTACTACATTATCACCATTCCCTCCCATATCTGACTACTTATTTCTTCCTATCTCCAAATATGGTCAGTTCTAGCTAATTTTTATACATTTTTTTAAACTATTCTCTTCTGTCTTAGAATCAATACTGTGTGTACTGGTTCAAGACAGAAGAGTAGTAAGAGCTAGGCAATAGCAGTTAAGTGACTTGCCCAGGGTCACACAGCTAGGTAAGGTTCAGTGGTCTGAACCCAGGGCTTCCCAGACCTAGTTCTCAATCCATTGAGCAACCCAGATGCCTCATTAATTTTTTAACCAAAAACAAAACAAAACAAACAAACAAAAAACAACCCAAAACACAAAAAGACCTTCCTTGGCTTGAGGAAATGCTAGTTTGAATTGTACAGTTAATCCAAAATCTATCACCTATTACAGCATTTCTCTGTTACATAAAACGCTGGCTCTTGATTTCAGATAAATAGCATTTATCATATTAAGGAAAAGTCCATTTATTCTTATGCATTAAACAATTTTTTGGTGTATTAATGTAAACTTGGTATGTTTTCAATCTTACTTCATCCAGTGCAGATAAAAATGGTATTAATGCAATGCTCATGGTTCCTAACCCTGGCTCCATTTTCAAATATTCTTCTTCTTGTGTGCATTAATTATGAGAAATAATAAGTTCCATACATTATTATTCATTTCTTACATTGATATTTCTTTCCATTCCATTTTGATATTTCTTTAATATTTCTGTCCATTCTGTTTTCTTTTTCTTTTCTAAAAACTTCAAAATAGAAAAAGCTATCATCAGGCCCTCTTTTTGTCTTAAGTAATTTCCCTTGACTCTTGAAGTGATTAGGAATCCGAAGGGATGCTTGCCTTTTATCTCTATTAGAATTGTGTTCCATCATTGTTCAGTGTCTTCCAATTCCTAAAATGTATTTGTCTCTCTAGGTTTCTCTTAGCCCTGTGTTTGTATTCCAGTGTTTCTATTCAGTAAAATCACTTTCACCAGAAATGCTTATAAAGTTGTCTTTTCCATTAAAGTTACAGTTTTTCTTCCTCTACAGGTAAATTTAATCTTGCTGGCCAAGTTATTCTTGTTGTTAAGTCTTTTCTTTGGTATTATGAAATACGTCGCAACAGTCACAAAGGTGTAGAATTTCAGAGTTAAAAAGAAATCTATTAGCCATCTGACCAAATCCATACACAAAAGGCATGTTCACTGTTATTTATATATTTTGTAAAATACCAGACAACCAGCCACCTTCAGTATGAAGACCTCCAAGGGTGGGAGATGCACCAGCTTTGAAGCAGCCCATACCCTTTTTAAAAAATTAAATTAAACTTAATTTACTTTTATCACATGATTTTATTAATCTTTTAGAATTTTTTTCCATGGTTCCATGATTCATGTTTCTGCCCCTCCCCTCTTCTCTCCCTCTACTGGAGCTGACAAGCAATTCTTCTGTTTTCTACATGTCTTGTTGCTCAAAACATGTTTCCATATTATTCATATTTGTAATAGAGTAATCTTTTAAAACTACAACCCCAAATCATATACCCATATAATCAAATGATAAAACATGTTTTTCTTCTGCATTTCTACTCCCATAGTTCTTTCTCTAGATGTGGATAGCATTCTTTTTCATGAGTTCCATGGGATTGTTCTTGATCTTTGCATTGCTGTAAGTAGTGGACACTATTATATTTGATCATCCCACAATGATTCAGTTACCATTTACAATTTTCTCCTGGCTCTGCTGATTTCAATCCAAATCAGTTTATGGAGATCTTTCCAGTTCTTATAGAAATCAAGTAGTTTATCATTCCTTATACCACAATAGTATTCCATCACCATCATATACAACAATTCGTTCAACCATTCTCTAATTGAAGGGCATCCCCTCATTTTCCAATTATTTGCCACCACAAAGAGTGCGGCTAAAAATATTTTTGTACAAGTCTTTTTTTCCTTATTGTCTCTTTGGAATATAAAACCAGCAGTGGTATGGCTGGAACAAAGGGCAGACAGTCTTTTAAAGCCCTTTGGGCATAGTTCCAAATTGTCTTCCAGAATGGTTGGATCAATTCACAACTCTACCAGCAATGCATTAATGTCCCAATTTTGCCACATCTCCAACATTTATTATTTTCCTTTGCTATCATATTAGCCAATCTTCTATGTCTGAGGTGGTATTTCAGAATTGTTTTGATTGGCATTTCTTCCTAATCAGGAGGGATGTAGAACACTTTTTCATGTGATTATTGATTGTTTTGATTTCTTCATCTGAAAACTGCCTATTCATATCCCTTGACCATATGTCAATTGGGAAATGGCTTGATTTTTTTTGTAAATTTGACTTAGTTCTTTATGTATTTGTGAAATTATACTTTTGGCAGAGAATTTTATTATAAAAATTTTTCCCAGTTTGTTGCTTCCATTCTAATTTTGATTAATTTTGTTCTGTTTATAAAAAATTAATGTAATATAATCAAAATTATTCATTTTATAACTTGTAATGTCCTCTCTCTCTTGCTTGGTCTTAAATTCCTTCATTTCCCATAGATCCCATAGACCATATTCTATGATCACCTAATTTATTCATTATTTCATTCCTTATATTTAAGTCATTTACCCATTTTGAATTTATATTGGTATAGGATGTGATGTGTTAATCTAAACCTAATTTTTCCTATATTGTTTTCCAATTTTCCCAACAGTTTTTGTCAGATAGTGAGTTCTTGTCCCAAACACTGGGATCTTTGGGTTTAACAAACACTAACTCGCTGAGGTCATTAACCCCTAGTCTATTCCATTGAACCCCTGTTCTATCTCTTAGCCAATACCATGTTGTTTTGATGATCACTCCTTTGTAATATAGTTTAAGATCTAGTACTGCTAGGTCTCCATCCTTCAGGTTTTGTTTTGTTTTTTCATTTTTTCCCTTCATATTCTTGATCGTTTTGAACTTTTGTGGGAGGCCAATAAGAGAAACAGAGTCTCAAATAGATAAAAATCTGTGACTCCTCTTTTGACCCCCTTTATGAACCATATCTTTTCTTATTGGAAAAACATAATAGACTTACTGAAAAGCTTTAAGTTCCTAGCAAACCAGAAGGCACAAAGTTAACAATTTCTCTCCTTGATAATTAAGAAGCCTGAACTCTAAAAAATATATTACTTAGACAATCAAGGCTGAAACAGACAAAGCTAGACAAGACTTTATCTGACCAGGTGCAATCCTGTAAATCAAGAGTAAAGGACTCAATTACTTAGGATCTCTATGAAATATACTTCTTCTCCCAGAATTAACCTCCTGCTAATTGGTGGCTGGAATTTGGTCTTTGACCCTGGACCTATCTCTCTACTTTTTAGACTCTAATGAGTTTTTGCATAATTTGTAACCCCTTCACAGCTGTGATTCTTTCTCTGTGCTCTTTGTATGAAACCAGTATATATTAAACTCAAGACTCCATGGCAAGTTGGAGCAGTTATGAGCTAAGCATTTAGTCTGACTGTTCTCATTCAATCCGATGCCACTAAACGCCACTCTGAACCCCCAGAAATATTGAGCTGGTTCTCTATAAACTTTGTCATGAGTTTTTCTAATTCTATAAACAGCGTTTTGGTACTTGATAGGTATGGCAATGAATAAGTAAAATTAGGTAGGATTGTGATTTTTATTATATTATCTCATCCTACCCTTGAGCAACTAATGTTTTACAATTGTTTAGATCTAGCAGATAAATTCCCAAATATTTTATTTTGTCTAGAGTGATTTTACATGGAGTTTCTCTTTTTAACACTTATTGCTGAGTTTTATTGGAACTACATAGAAATGCTGATGATTTATATGGGTTTATTTTGTATCCTGCAACTTTGCTAAAGTAATTATTTCTATTAGCTTTTGTAGCATCCATGTTTTTGAGAGGGGTTCAAGCTGCTTCACAGAATTCCATACTGCCCCTGAGAACTCCAAGGGAGGGGGCAGTTAGGAGCAGTTAGGGGCAGTTGGAGACCTGGTATAAAAAGCCAGGTCAGTCCTCTGGTAGGGGACTCTCTTGGAACACAACCTGTGGGTTCAAGGGCAAGAGGGATTGTTTCTCTAACTGCCAGAGCTGAGTTATCTCCATAGCTGACCTCTAGTAAATCTTCAACAAAAGCAACTATATACCATTATTATATACTATACCAAGTCTGCCTGCTTCTCCTCTGATCTGGGACTAGGGAGAATCCATTGCCATCTGACCCTAATCCTACACTTTTTAGCTGATTTTATAGGATTCTCTAAGTATACCATCATATTATCTGCAAAAGAGTGATACTTTAGTTTCCTCATTGCCTACTTTAATCACTTCAATTTCTTTTTCTTCACTAATTGCTATTACTAGGAGTCATAGTGAAATATTGAATAGTACTGGTGATAATGGGCATTCTTGCTTCACACCAGATCTTATTGGGAAGGCTTCTAACTTGTCTCCATTGCAGATGATACTTGCTGATAGTTTTAAATGAATACTGTTCATTATTTTGAGGATAGGTCCTGCTCTTCCTGTACTTTCTAGTGTTTTCAATAGGAATAGGTATTGTATTTTGTCAAAGGCTTTTTTGTGCATTTATTGAGATAATCACGTGATTTGTTAGTTTGGCTATTGATATGGTCAATTATGTGGATGATTTTCCTAATATTAAACCAGCCTTGCATTCCTGGTATAAATGCCACCTGGTCACAGTGAATAATCCTTGTGATAACTTGTTGTAGTCTCTTTGCTAGTATTTTATTTAAGATTTTTGCATCTATGTTCATTAAGGAGATCAGTCTTTATTTCTCTGTTATTGGTCTTCCTGGCTTGGGAATAAGTACTATATTTGTGTCATAAAAATAATTTGGTAAGACTCCTATTTTGCTTATTTTGTCAAATAGTTTGTATAGTATTGGGATTAGTTGTTCTTTAAATGTTTGATAGAATTCACTTGCATCCATCTGGCCCTGGGGATTTTTTCTTAGTGAGTTGCTTGATGGCTTGTTCAGTTTCTTTTTCTGAGATGGGATTATTTAATTAATCTAATTCCTGTTTTGTTAATCTAGGCAATTTATATTTTTGTAAATATTCATTCATTTCAACTAGATTGTCACATTGATTGCCACATAATTGGGCAAAATATCTCCTAATAATTGACTTATTTTCTTCTTCATTAGTGGTGAAATCACCCTTTTTTTCATTTTTGATATTGTTAATTTGATTGTCTTCTTTATTTTTTAAAATTAGTTTAACCAGTATTTTATCTATTTTTTCAAAGTACTGGCTCCTAGTCTTATTTGTTAGTTCAATAGTTCTTTTACTTTCAATTTTATAAATTTCTCCTTTAATTTTTATGATTTCCAATTTAGTTTTTATCTGGGGATTTTCAATTTGTTCTCTTTTCAATTTTTAAGTTGCAAGCCAATTCACTGATCTCCTCCCTCTCTATATTGTTGATTTAGGCACTCAGGGATATAAAATTTCCCTGGAGTACTGTTTTGGCTGTATCCAATAGATTTTGATATGTTATCTCCTCATTGTCATTCTCTTCAATGAAATCAGTAATTGTTTCTATAATTTGTTCTTTGCCTGACCGGTTTTAAAGAATTAGATTATTGAATTTCCAATTAATTTTAAATTTGTCTCTCCATGGACCCTTACTAATTATAAGTTTTATCACATTATTATCTGAAAAAGTTGCATTTATTATTTCTGCTTTTCTTCATTTGTTTGTGATGTTTTTATACCCTAGTACATAGTAGATTTTTGTATATAACACTTTTTGATAGCTTTAATTATAAGAAAGCTTTTTTCTCTGTCATTGAGCCTAAATTAGCCTCTTTTCCACTTCCATCCACTGTCCTCGCTTTGTCCTCAAGTCAAATGGAACAAGTAATTCCTCTTCCATAATACAGTCATTCAAATACTTGAAGAAAACAATGATATTATACCTAACTCTGTTCTCCTCTATTCTCATATGACATAGACCAAAGGACCTTTCATTTCTTTATGGTGTTAGTTGTGATGTCTTGGGTGATTGTGGCTATAGTTTTTTTTAGTAATTTCAACTCCTTCTTTCTTGATTGCTTTTAATACTTTCCTTTGACTTAAAACTGTTGATTTTGTCTATGAAACTCCTATGGGTTTTCATTTTACTCTGCAGTTCCAATAATTATGGGAAATTTCGAGTTTTGATTTCTTGAAACATAATATTTGAGCTTTTTTTCTCATTTTTTTTGTGGAGCTTTATAATTCTTAAGAATTCTTAATTCTTAATTAAGTATTCTTAAGTATTAAGTCTCAACTTATTTTCCAGGTTAGTTGTTTTGATATAGAAAACTTATATTTTCTTCCATTTTTTTCAAATTTGATTTTGTTTTACTTTTTCTTATTTAGTTATGATGGTATTGAATTCCTTTTTTCTATTCTAACTTTGAAGAAGTCTGCTACTTTGGTTAGGTTTTTTTTGCTTTCTGTTCAAGGCCATTTAATCTCAATAAATTTCTTTGCTCCAAAGTTCTTTTCACTTATATTCAATTTTTATCTTTTGTTTTATTTCTGCCAAGTACTCTTGTAATCTTTGTGACCAAGCCACTTTTTCCTCTGAGTCTCTACTTATACCTATAATGGAACTGTTCACTTTTTCTAAGATCATTTCTTAGTTCTCTCTTGACTCAAAAATATTTTTCATATTGTTTAGTGTTTTCTGTTTATTTGTATCTCTGTTGCTCAGTCTCCAGTTTGGGATGATGCTCCAGAACCAGGGTCTTTCCCTCCAACATTCTAAAATGGGGCTGCAGGTTAGGGAAATAAACAGATCCTGTTTTGTCTTAACCTCAATTTCCTGCATTCTGGAAATGGACGTCTACCTATCCCACTCTGATAGTTTAAAATACAGGAATGATGAGTGTTTGTGCCAATGGATGTAATGTACCTAAAAGGGGCCAGGAGGCAGAGGAAAAAATACCTAGAGGATTTCAAACCTAACCCAAAGGTCTTCAAAATAAAGTAGAAAAGGGAAAGAGAAAGCTACTCTACTATTTTCTCTGACAAGTTCGTTATCAATTAATAGAAAGTATGAAGCAGATATGGCACAGGAGGAAACATAACAGAATAGAGAATGAGTAATTCATGACAAGGTTTCTGTGTTCCTATTCTATATCTCTTCCATGTTAGGTATATTCTCAGTCAGAGTGCTCATGTGATCTTTTCCTGGATTCTGAGTAAAGATAGACTAGAATAGGCAAAAATCAGTAGGAAGAACTTAGGAAATCAAGGTCAAGAACAAACTGCCCTATTCAAGAGGGTAAGAGGGAATAATCTGAATGTGGCAATATATAATCAAACTTAATAAAATCTACAAATTTCATTCTAGCCACTGAAGGAACTGAAAAAGTAGGTATCTTTCTTTCTCCAAGTGACTTTGAGAAACAGTATGCAAGACAACATTATTTGGAATCAGAAGATCCAAGTTTGAATTCCAATTCTGCTGTTTAATAACTATATAGCCATGGATGAAGCACTTTAACCTTTTCTGGGTCTCAGTCTATAAAGTTTATTTGTAAAACCTCAGCTTGTCTACCTTTATCCTGGGAAATTTAGGGATTTAGTCTAGAGCTCTAAAGTGTCTTCCAACATCAAAATCTTTTCATCCTAAACTGTTTTTGCTACTGTGACCTGTTTTTAGAGTATCCCAGTCACATGGTTTCCAAGCAGGAGAAGGATCCCTCTCGTTCTCTCCCCTGGTAGTTCCACAAACTAGAGGTAAGCTTCAAAGAATTCCTTTGATTCCCTTCTACCCAAATCTATACTTGGAGACAACCAGCCTCTATTTTTTTCTGTCTTTCTTTGGGGTTGTTCATTTTGCTTTGAAGTTGTTGATATTTATTGATATTGGACATCAGAAGATCACTCATTTTAAAAAGGAATTCCAAGGTGGTCCCTAATGAGCAAGGGCTATATTTGAATGCAGTCAATATGGTTTAACTTGCATGATGTATGTTCGGGTTCGGTTTCCCTGGATACAGATTTAAAAGAAATATGGTGAACCGGAAGAAGCCTGAACAATACTACTAAGTTTAGTACGTGGGTTTAACATACTTTAACCTGACTAAGACATGGCTGGTGAAAGGAAGAAATCTCATATTTGAGAGGGGTCCCCATTATGAATTTGAACATTTTAGATTTCTTGCAAAGCTGAGGCTCATTCACATTAGATTGAAGGAATAGGGAGCCCTCTGGTGGCCAAAGTCTTACCGAATTTTAGCCAAAAAACTCTTCACTACTTCTAATAGAGAATATTGTTAAGAAGGCTCTGACCCTTTTTGGAGGAGGATTGGGGGAATGGAGAGGATCAAGCAGCCAGGACTGAAGCTAAAGTCCAAGGTCCATACATGCCAAATGACTGTGCTAGTCACTATTTGTGCCTCTGTGGTGAGAGAAAGTTAACTCCTAAGAGATTCTTTGGATTATTTGAATTTAAAAATGAAATGGTGCAATATTAAGAAGAGAATGAGAAAGGAAAATTTCAAATCCGTATAATATTACTGAACATGGTTAAATTCATTCTGGACACATTACTGATTATAAATATGTAACTCTGCTGAAGTCTTTCACTGTATAAATGACACCATAGAGAGCAAGTCTGGGACTTTGGGAACTATTAACTCTTACTGAATGGTGCCCCTGGGGCCTGTTACAGAAAATAATTAGATGTAATTTACCAAATGGTACCCTTTGTGATCTGAAAGAGTTAATGTACTTCTAAAAATGCCTAATTAATTCTAGGGGACTCATTTACTAGAGTTCACTAGAGGGAAGTAGTTTAAGTCAGGTAATTTGAAAGATGTAGATTTTTTCATAAAATAAATTTTCAACTCTATTTGAAAACCTTCCCTGCCCTAAAATGCCAGTTTCCTTATTTGTACATGGAAATATCAATAATTCTATAAGTTATAGAGAAGTTATCAAGTACCATTTATAAAGCAAGTTTCCATACTGGGAATTTCCTTTACCAAAGAAATCTCAGATAATTTTGATTACATTAAATTGAAAAGTTTTTGGACAAATAAAACTAATGTAGTCAAGATTAGAAGAAAGCAATAAGTTGAGGGGGAATTTTTATAAACATTTTTTTGGATAGTTTCTTACATCTAAAATATATAGAGATTTTGTAAAATATATAAGAATATGAGCCATTCCTCAATTGATAAATGGTCAAAAGATATGAAGAGACAGTTTTTGCATGAAGAAATCAAAACTATATATAACTATGTAAAAATGCTCCAAATTGATCAGAGAAATACAAATGAAAACAACACTGATATATTTCAAATGCTAAAATAATAAAAGGGGAAAATGACAAATGTTGGAGAGAATGTGGGAAAAGGGGACCCATACATTTTTCTTTTTTATTCAAATATATTTTATTTTCCAAAATATATGCAACAACAATTTTCAGCAATCATTTTCAAAACTATAAGATCCAAATTGTCTTCTTTCCTTCCTTCCCTCTCACTTCCCAGAGATGGTAAGCAATTTGATCTGGATTATACATGTGTTGACATATACAACATACTTCCATATTGGTGATTGTTGTAAGAGAACACTCATATAAAACCAAAGTGCCAAAATAAAACCATAAATAAACTGTGACAAATTATATTCTTTAATCTGTTTTCAATTCCAATATTTCTTTCTCTGGAGTCGGATAGCGTTCTTTTGACCTAAGTCATTTAGAATAGTCCTGAATCATTATTTTATTGAGAGAAGTGAAATCTTTCACAGTTGATCATCCCAGAATTTTGCTGTTACCATTTACAATGTTCTCCCAGTTCTGCTTATTTCCCTCTGTATCAGTTCATTTTTAGATCTTTCCAGCTTCGAAGTTATCCTGCTCGTTTTTTCCTGTAGCATAATAGTATTCCACCAGCAATACATATCACAATTTGTTCAGCCATTCCCCAATTGATGGACATCCACTCAATTTCTAATTCTTCACCACCACAAAAAGAGCTGCTATAAATATTTTGTACAAATAGGTCCTTTCCCTTTTTTTTTTTATTATGTCTTTAGTATACAGACCCAGAAATGGTATTACAAAATCATAGTCTTCACAGTTTTATAGACTGTTGGGCACAGTTCCAAATTGTCCTTCAGAATGTTTGATCAGTTCACGACTCTACTAACAATGTATGTGTCCCAATTTTACTACATCCCCTCCAAAATTTATCACTTTCCTTTTCTATCATATTGGCCAATTTGAGAGGTACTTCAGAGTTGTTTTAATTTGCATTTCTCTAATCAAGAGACACTAATACATTGTTGGTTGCACTATGCACCGTTCCAACCATTTAGGAGATCAATCTAGAATTATACACAAAGAATTATAAAACTGTACCATCAATACTACAATTTAAATTTTTTGCCTCTAAGGTGATCAAAGAAAAAGAAAAACAAACTATATGTTCTAAAATATTTATAACAGCTCTTTTTGATGAAAAAGGATATCCACTACTATAGAAGGAGCAGGTGGTGTCTGAATACATACTGAAACATACCATTCTTCACTTTATTTCCTCCATGAATTTTTTCTTTAGTGTAAGCAATATATTTCTTGTTTCACAATATAAAGAACAAGGAAATATATATATATGTGTATATATATATATATAATATGATAATATATACAAACTATATCATATTACCTGCCTTCTTTGGGAGGAAAGGGAGAAGGAGGAAGGATGAGAGCATGAATTATAAAATGTCAGAAAATCAATATTAAAAATCATATCAACATGTAATCTGGAAAAAATTTAAAAGAATAGTTAGCAGATTCCTCTCCCCAAGTCCTGAGATACAATTGGATTTTATCAATTTTGTCATTGATCTGTAATGTTTTCCTTCATTCCTTTATTATTTTTATCCTTTACATATATAGTCACCTGTTTGGCAAGTCCATCACTATTTATTTTATACTGAAGAAAATATACTGCCATCTATCTGCAAAGCAACAACTATTATGCTGTGTTCTATAAGAGAGAGTAAAATATTCACATTTCTTTTAATTCCGTGTAGCACCTGTGTATAATCAAAAGGCCACTTGGTTTCCATTATAGAAAAGGAAATAAAAAGGATTGTTAGAACTTATTTCTGCTCTCCTGGAGAATCAGGAGAGATAAATCAGGGGAAATGAAGAGTTCCTTTAGTGAACATAATTTAAGGAGAAAACAAAGAAAAAAGACATAAAAAGTCAGGGATTATTTTCACACATGTCAAGTGGCTGAGGAATATAAGAATATGATACAGAGCCCAAAAGGTAGATGAACCACTAAACATTCAAAATATTACAGCTCTTCCTAGAAAAGAGGTCTCTGGAAATAAGTAGGTTTTTGTGCTCCAAGGAATGATGCTGTAAATCTGCAGGTACTATTAGGTGAAAGGTCAAAAATTAATGATGAGTGAATATAAAGTAGTAGTTGTTTTTAAATATCTGCATAAAGGAACCTAAGTAGTGATTTTCTGACCTGACATGAACAATGGGGAGGTCAGCTTATATTTTGCAGAATGTTTTGGAAGGCATAACAAAGGATCTCCTTATGATCTAATAACCATTATCTATTTCAAGTGATTCAGAGCATAAAAGATACCAACAAAAGAGATCTAGAAAGCATTCAAGTATTAAGTCCTAGAAGAAAGGAAAATAAAGGTTTTTGTACTGGTTTCATCACCACTTCAAGCTAAAGGTATGTGATTCAGGAAAGAACAGTTTTTCCAGTTGAACAATGGACTCTGAAGACAAGATTTGTATTTCTGGTGACAGTTTAAAATATAGGAATGATGAGTTTTTTTTCCAATGGATGGAATGTCCCTAAAAGGGGCCAGGAGGCAGAGGAGAAAAATACCTAGAGGATTTCAAACCTAACCCAAAGGTCTTCAAAATAAAATAGAAAAGGGAAAGGGAAAGCTACTCTACTATTTTCTCTGACAAGTTTGTTATCAATTAATTGAAAGTATGAAGCAGATATTTCATAGGAGGAAAAATAACAGAATAGAGGATGAGTAATTCATGAAAAGTAATAGCCAAGAAGAAAGCCACTAATACGAACTGGCCATAGATGCCTACATACAAATGTATGCAGTATGGGTAAGAAATTGCATTACTTAGACATTCTAATGGAAGAAGGCAAATTTGATCTCTTATTTATCACTAAGACCAATAAGACTGGCATTTATGCCTGGCCTTTGGCTTTGGGATGTGTACCTTATTCAAAAGAAATAAGATAGATAAAAGATAACTGGAATAGCATTATGTATTGTTTTTCATAAGATTTTATTTTTTAAATAACAATCATATATTTTCACTCCCACTTCCCCCTACCCCCTTAGGAAAAAAAGCTAAATAAATTCACACATTGACTATGTCCAAAAAAAGATGTAAGCAGAACCAAGAGAACAACTTAAGTAATAACAACACTGTAAAGACAAATAACTTTGAAAAAATTTAAGAACTCTAATCAATGTAATGACCAATTATGACTCCTGAGAATGGAAGATGAAGAATGCCACTAACAGAGAGATGATGGATTAAATATGCAGAGTGAGCATTATTTATTATTGTCGTGGACTCCTAAAAGGAAATAACCAACGGCTAAGATCAGTGGAGGTAGAAAGGCAAGTGATAACTCTGCATGATTACAGATATTCTAAACTAAAGGAAGTTTAAGATGAGAAGTTTGGGGAACTGAGCCTAGAGGGATAATATTTCAGAAACAGAGAAATTTCATCTATCCAGGTATCTAGTGGTGCTCACTTTGCCAAAAAAAAAGAGCAGCTCATAAATTCGTGGCTTGCCTCAATGACTAGTTCATCCTTTTAAGAGGAGGAATTACAACTGGAACTTATAGCCTAGACCTGATTCTGAAATAACAAAAAAGAATAGTTGCTGAAGTACAAATAACAGGAACCTAGTGAGTAAGTGACCATCACACACACACATACACACACACACACACACACACACACACTCACACCCAAAACACAACAGTAGGAACCCTTGTTCTAGACCTAGAAAGGCTGATTCATAAATAATATGAACAAAGAAAAAGCCCACATGGAGCAGGGTTGAGGAAATATCACTATATTTGTTGAAGGTACTTAGTTCCTTAGCCTTGACATTGTGGCTGAGCAGCTAGCCTGGGTCAGCTGTTGCCCCACTGTGGTGTTACCACAATTGGTAACTGATGAACTACTTTGATTAAGTTTTATTATGGCTCCTAGGTCCCAAAGTGTATATGTATTATATTGCATATAAAGCCCATGCTATTTATAAGCCTTAAGATCCTTCATAGAAACAATTAAGACTTTTTGAAGGCAACTTATTACATTTGCAGAAGACAAGAAATTAGGAAGGTTAGGCAATATATTGGAGAGCAGAGTCCTGATCCAAAAGGATCTAAATAGGCTAGACTACTGAGCCAAATCTGACAAAATGAAATTTAATATTCAAATGAAAAGTTCTTCCTTTACTTAAGTTGAAAAAAAATCAAATTCAAAAGCATTGAATAATAGTTGTGTCTAAATAACAATGTCAATAAAAATTGAAAAGCAATTCTAAAAGGCAGAGAATATTTCCAGTATATCTTTTATCAAGTCACATTTTGCTTTCTGGAATCAGTTAATGATACATCATCAAAAGACAAAGGAGCTGGGGTTTGTATAGAAGAGAAACTAGGAACATGAAAGGACTGGCAAAGGGGATGTACAGGAATACTTTGATGTAACTGAGAATATTTAGCCTAGAGAGAAGAATTTGAGAGAAAAAGATAGTTATATTAAAGTATTTCAGAGTTTTTCATGCAGAACAAGAATTAGACTTGAACCAAGAACCATGGTTGGAATGATGAACTACTTGATTTCTATAAGAACTGGAACAATTTACATGAACTGATGCAGAGTGAAATAAGCAGAACCAGGAGAACATATTATATACAATAACTGAAATATTATGGTCTGATCAAATGTAATTGACTTTGCTACTAATAGCAATGAAATGATCCCAGACAATCCTGAGGAACTTACAAGAAAAGAATGCTATCCACATCCAGAGAAAGAGAGAGTAGTAATCCAGAAGAAAACCTATATAGATTTAACACTTGTTTATATGGGTATATGATTTGGGGTTCTGGTTTTAAAAGATTACTCTATTACAAAAGTGAATAATATGGAACTAGGTTTTGAGTGATAATATATGCATGACCCAGTGGAATTGCTTGTCAACTCCAGGAGGACGAGGGAAGAAAGGAGGGAGACTAGAAGAATCATGTAACCATGGGAAAAAATTAAAAATTAAAATAAAAAAGAACCATCCTTGGAACATGCAGATTTAGGGTTTATATTAAAACTGTCAATAAGAGGAATAGGCTGCCTCTGGAAACTCCCTCCTTGAGAGATTTCTAATAGAGGCTGGACAACTCTGTTGGGAATATTAGAAGAGACGCTTAGTCAAGGATAGTTTGGACTTTGGGTCTCAAAGGAATTCCTTTCAGAGCTTTTACACTCTATGATTTATTTGTCCTTGTTTAGTGGAAGGCTCAAATAATTACCCAAGTGCACTGCAATTCTAATAGTAACTTCTGAAAAAAAATGAAGATTAAATTACTTTCAGCCACTGATGCTCAAAGAGGTCAAGTAGCCTGCCCCAAACTGGATCACAGAACTAATGCAGAGTCAAGACTTGATTTGAGGTCTCCCAGTGCAAAATCCAGGGTGTCTCCACCATATCATGTTATAAGGACACAAAAACAATGGTAGAAATGGAGAGGGGACAAAAAAGATTTGAAATAACCTGCTTTAAAAACATGTAAGAAATGTGTGTAGGAATAATCACATTAGCAATATCTATCAATACTGTAAATAATTATTGTTTACCACAAAAATTATTTGAGTGTTATGTTGCTTTGGGGGAAGGAGGAATATCTGTTATTGAGAAACTCAAAAAATGAAGAAGATAGGATGTAGATATTAATTTTGCGTAAGAGGAACAGGAGATATTGGAATGAGGAACAGGAGAGATGAGGTAATAGTTTATGTCAGGAAAGGTTATGGATATGTAACTTCTTGGAGACAGTATTTTAACAAGTTTAAGTACAATAATGATTCCGACCTGAGAGGGCACCACCATGAAAATATGCCAAAAAGCATTGGTTTCCTTTCTTGTAACATCAATTTGGATTAATAAGTCAGAATCCTAGGAAGTCCTATATGTGACTGAAGAGTAATCACCATCAGCAATACAGAACTGAAAGTTACCTCCAAATTCTGTTGCCAAGACAGCTGTATGATGTTTCAAGAAGTGGATAAGTGAGAAGTGAACCAAGAAAGTCCAAGAGATTGGTATAGAACAAAATAAGGGTATTAAAAATGCAAACCTAGATCTGGGCTTACTATTCAATCTGGCCATGACAACATACTTGTTTTAGCAAGAAATCTGGGGTTAATAAATTGCCTCAAATTCATGGTAAAATTCAGATATTCATTTTTTCTAATGTTATTTAAGCTTTCTTCCTGACCCACACCATGGGTATATGATTTATGGGATTGTTTAGTACTAAATTGTGCACTAGATCTCGACACTGCCTTCAGCTCCTCAGCCCAGCCACTTGATTCTCTCCTAATGGAAAACTCAACAAATCAATCCCAGTATTTCTGAACTCTTCTTGGGTGATCATCTCTTGATTATACCATAGTCTTTCTCTGCTAGCAACCTCAGGAAATCTCACTGCACTATGGAAAATCTTCAAGTCTGGCCCTCAGAAGGTCATATTTTCAAATCCCAGTCCCAGGCATAGACAGGTTCTCCTGGAGAAGCTTTCATTTAAAAATATCCAATGAGAGCCTGCATCTTGTATGCACCTAACAATACCCCAGACCCCTTCCACTGCATTGGAGATTCCCTAATGTGACACTACAGAATCATTTCCCTAAGGAAAAGCCTATGTAATAAACAAAATGTTCAAGTCCTTGGAGGAGCTCTTTAAAATCCCACTAACATTCTCTCATTTTCATGTTCCCTCAATGGGGATGCCCCAGTGAGGAATTAGTAAATTAAATGAAACTAAACAATTGGCAACAGTTAGCAATTGATGCTAAATAAAAACCAACAAAAAAGTAAATAGTTTCAATTGATAACCTTTTATATTTTTATTAATTAGCCACATTTGCCTTTAGTTAGCAGGTCTTACTTTAAATGCTCTAATGCACGTTTTTTTAAACCCTTTCCTTCCCTCATAGAGTCAATGGTGCCTATTGCCTCCAAAGTAGAAGAGCAGTAAGGGCTAAGCAACAGGGGTTAAATGACTTGCCCAGGGTCCCATAGCTGGGAAGTGTTTGAGGTCAGATTTGAACTCAGGCTCTGACATCTCTATTTGTTCCTCTAATTCACATTTAAAGAAGAATTTACATGCATGTGTGCATATATACACATATATTGTTATGAGGAAAATTAAGTTTAGACATTTAGTGAAATTAGCACCCAGGCTGTCAGATAAGACCTAAATGTTCCAATGATGGAATAGTGGCAAGGAAGGAAGTGATTCCTGAGAAACTCTGTTATGGCTAAGAACAGTTGGATGCTGGTAAGTAGTGGAGAGCCCAGGAGAGTGGATTTGTCTCCCAGAAGAAACACCTCCCTGTGGGAAATTCAAGTTGAACAGGAGGATCAGACTTGGGTGGTGGACATCCCAGGCTAATTCAAGCTCCTTGTCTTTACCTTTGTGGATTTATTTAACTGTGGACCTGTGTTCCTTAAATCTATGATCATCGATGGAACAGAAGTGGGCCCAGTTGTGAGACATCCATTTTCCCTTCCAGCCAGCCAAGCTGACAGCTTGTGCTAGTATAGAGTAGATATTGACCCATTTCCCAGTCCCTGAGTTTTGTCCTTAGATACCTAGGTTTAGGGTGACCTCTCCCTACATCTTTTACCCTTTAAATTCATTATTAAAAAGTGTTTTTTAACTTCCTGTTGTTTCTTTCCCATAGTAAGTAAAATATTCCTGACTGATGTAGTCTGAGAGTCATGTGGATCCCAACTGCCACTCACTCAAATTGTCACAGCCCATTTATATTTGTCTAAGGAAGTTATACCTCTTTACCCTTCATTCCTCCTTCATCCCTTTTCTCCCCTAGAAACCACTGTGTGTTTATTTACCCATAAAAACATACACATATATATCTATAATACATCCATTAACTATATATAGCTATATATTATATAATAAAATATATATAACTATAATATATATAAACTATATTTAACTACATTATATATACAACTAAATATTGTAGGTAGACCTCTCCCAATTCATTTATTTTAGGATCAGATACTGACTTTGTGCTTTGTAAAGAGCCTAGTTTTAACCATTCTGTAGAATTCACTGGTTTTTTCACCATAATCAGTACAATTGTTTTACATAAGTTATGGGCATACCCTATCAACCTTATATCCAATAGCATTAAATATTCATACATACAAAACAGACCCATGTTAGACATACAGAAGTTAAGTGCATAGGTTGTTATTCAGTCATATCAGTCCTGTCCTACTCTTTCTGACCCTATTTAGGGATTTCTTAGCAAAGACACTATAGTAGTTTGCCATTTCCTTCTCTAACTCATTTTACAGATGAGGAAACTGAGGCAAACAGGATTAAATGTCTTGTCCAGGGTCACACAGCTAGTAAGTCCAGCTTTGGCCAAATTTAAATTCAGAAAGACTCATCTTCCTGCTTCCAGGTCCACCATTCTATCCACTGCCCCACTATGCTGCCCACTGAACATATACAGTAGTTCTTATTCATAGATGTGATCAAATGTAAACAAGGGCTTATTTTTTTAAGTTTAATGTACTCAAATACATTTTTTTAATTTTGAGAAAATACAGAATATCATAGGTTATTTAAAGTGAGAAGGGACCTTAAAGATCATTTAATCCATACCTGCTGCTCATTTTACAGACAGAAAACGCTGAAGTCCAGTTTCTCCACATCTCAAACCAGGGATCTTTCCTGCCTGAGGAAAACAATCTGATGTTGCCCATGCAGAATAGCTATGTAGTGGACACTGAGTGGGCTGTAAATCATTCTGTGCTTCCTTTTCTGTCCTGCCATACTAGAACCATGTTGAAGGTTGGAGTTTGATAACAGGAAGGAAGATCAGAAGGAGGAGAAGATGACAAAGCTGAAAAACCAAAGGTAGGATATCTAAGCAGATTTAGCAGTGTGATTGGGTGGAGGAAGGATGGATGGAATAAAGGAAGGGAATAGGAATGGGAAGGAAAAGAATAGGAGGAAGGTAGCCTAGCTGGGGTAGCCCCAAGCCCAGAGGGGGAACTTGACCTGAGCTCTTTGGGGCTCAATAAAGATCAGGAAACAACTTAAGGATATAGAATAGCTGGGTTTATTTAGTTTAGGGAAAGAAAAGGTGTAGGGAGGCTAGGAGGTAGATCTCCAACAGTTATGTCAGGACCAAGGCTCTTTCTCCAAAAAGGCACCGAAGAACTTCCTCTTCTTTTCTCTTATAGCTTTCTCAGACACCTCCCACAAAGGAAGTAGGATGTGTCTGAGGAAGTTAGGGTAGAGGGTCCTAGGAGAGGTAGTCTCCCAGGGTTAGTGCATTTCAAAATGCACATTAGTCAGAAGTCAGGCAGTCAAATTATGTGGGGAGTGAGTCACTGAAAATGGGCCCCGCATAGCAGAAAAATCTGTATCTTTCCAAGATGGAAAGGAGCTGTATTATTTGGGAATTTGGCTGAGGTTCGCTGCCTTAGTAGAAATCAGCAGGTAGGTCATATGCTTTGTGATCAATTTACTTAACAAAATCTGGGCTAGGGCAGAGGTGGAGGGATCTGTTGCAAACTGAAGAAAGTTTACAAGTGGAAGTGACTGGAAAGGTTAGTGATAAGTGGTCAAGCTGGAAGGGTTTGGATGCATGGACTACATTCCCAACCCTTCCCTCTAGGAACACCTAACTTCTTCCACAGCCCAGCTCAAGGATCACTTTCTACTTAAGTCCTTTCTTGATCCTGTCAAATACTATAGCCTCTTCTTTCTGCTCCCCTCTTCTCCCATTATGTTCTATTGATCCAACATATTTTTCATACATATATATGTGCATATATAAATTTACCTATAAATACATACATATATTTTATCTCTCCCAATAGAATATAAGGTCTCTGAGGACAGGAACTATTTCATTTTTTGTATTTGCATGTCCAACTCTGAGCATAGTAACTGGCATATTAGTGTTTATTGATTGATAACCAAAAATAAAAGTTGGTCATGCAGCATTTGTAGCCTATGGGTCAGTAATTTATAAAGAGAGTTCAAGCCAGGACCAGGCCAGGAAGGGGATAAAGTATAAAAGAATAGAATACAAAAACACTTATAGTAGTTAAACATGGAAGAAGTCAAATAGCAGATGTTCTAAAGTTAGGTGAATCAAGTGAGATACAGGAAGTAAAGAGGCAATGAGTTATCAGGTAAGAAAACTATTGACAAGTGAAGATCTCTGAGTCAGTCTACTGATCTCTGTGACCTGACAGCCTATGAGTCATTTTCCTTAGGAAAGACAGAGGGACATAGAAGTTGTTGCTAAAGATATAACTGCTGTACCACCTCACACCTATCAGATTGATCAATATGACAGTAAAGGAAAATGATCAATGTTGGAGGGGATATGGCAAAATTGGGACACTAATATATTGCTGGTGGAGTTGTGAACTGATTCAAACATTCTGAAGGGTAATTTGGAATTGTGTCCAAAGAGCTATAAAACAATGCCTACCCTTTCATCCAGTAATACCATTACTAAGTTTATATTCCTTGGAGAGATAAAAAAGGTGGGGGGGAAAGGACTTGCATATATAAAAATATTTATAGCTGCTCTTTTTTGTGGTGGCAAAGAATTGGAAATTAAAAGGATGTCCATCAATTGGGGAATGGCTGAACAAATTGTGGTACATGATGGTGATGGAATATTATTGTGCCATAAAGAATGATAAACAGGATGATTTCAGAAAGAGATGGAGAGACCTACATGAACTGATGCTGAGTGCAATAAGCAGAACCAGTAGAACATTGTACACCGTAACAGCAATATTGTGGAATGATCAAATGTGATAGACTTAGCGACCATCAGCAATACAATGACTGAGGTTAATTCTTGAGGACTTTTGTCAAAGAATGCTGTCCACCTCCAGAGAAAGAATTATTGGAGTCAGAATGCAGATGAAAGCATGCGATTATTCAATTGTTTATTTGGATTTATGTTTTGGGGGTTGGTTTTTATAAGATTACTCACAAAAATGAATAATATGGAAATGTTTTGCATGATAATAAATGTATAACCCATACTGAATCACTTGCCAGCATTGGGAGGGGGAACAGAAGGGTGGTAGGGAGACAATTTTGATCATATAACTTAGGAAAACTTGTGTGGAAATTTGTTAATACATGGCACTGGCAAAGCTCCATAACACTAGGAAAATAAATAAATAAAAATATAGCTGTCATTTAATCTTGTCACATTATTAATGAATCCCTTTGCATTTCTCAGCCCCTGAGCAGCCTGGCCCATGATCCAACATACACAACAACACAAAGAGAAGACTTCCACAAACTCAGGTGCTCAATATGAGGGATTCTCTAGAACATGTGAACTTCACTGCTAAGCTGATATGTTGTGACAAAGGTCTTACCTTCTTTCTTTCCCCTTCAATACAAGGATTTTTTTGTTGTTTGTTTGTTTGTTTGTTTGTTTGTTTGTTTTGCAAAAATACAGTTGTAAAGACTAAGAAATATTATTTATCCACACCTTGTTGTGTGAGATGTAGGCTGTTTCAGTATAAAAGAAAAGTTGGTGTGATATCAGGGCTATTGATCACAACTACTCTACTGCAACAACAAATTATTTCCAATTTGCCTTCTTTAGTATACTTGAAGAACAGCCTGGAGGGCATGATTATTACTCTAATTGATCTCTTTGAGCTTCCCTATAAAGGAGTGTCTTCCAAATGTGATAGAAAAGATAAATGTAGGATAATAATGTTAGAACAGAATGTTGGATTTTTCCTTCTGAATAGAAGGGGCAGTTTCCAAGCGGCACATTCCATCCTTGTTATAAAATCTAAAATTATCTTAGATCCCAGGAAAGTTGTGAAGATTTATACCTAGGTAACTCCTGAAAGTTAGAAAAGAACTTATGTGTTTAATTCTTCCCTGGGGAAATGGTCCATAGATAACAATTATGAAAATCATTAGTGTTTATATAGTACTTTAAGGATGTGCAAAAGGCTTACATGAGTTATTTCATTTGATAAGGGTAAGGGAGTTTCCTATTACTGTAATAAGATGAAGCCAAGGATCAGAAGAAAAACTAAAAACAAAGGACAATTATTAGAAATAAAGTCAAAGCAGCTAGGCACAGATCAGGCATGCAGTCAGGAAAGATGCATGTCGCCAGTTAAAGAAAAATAAGAAAATAAAGCAATATCTGCCTCAACCAGGAAGCTTCTCCAGCTTTGCCTGCTCAGTCATTAATCAGGTTCTAGTCAGGATCTGTTGGTAGTAACCAATAAGTTTCATTAAGAAGATTGGCAGTAGGGAAATGGAAAGGCAAAGCTTTATTTAAATGTTCTAATGTACAACTAAGAGAAAGTGTCTTAGATGAATTGTAGAAAGGCATCTCACAATTCATTTGTTCTAGTATTAGAAAATAATATGAGGCACTGCAATACAAGAGATTTCTAACTATTCTCCAGAAGATAAGGATTTTGTAAGTTGATCAGTGCTAGGAATTAAAAAAATACTGAGTATATCGTATCAACTTTATATTTGATAACTAAAAGATAACAATATATCCTCTCTCAGACTCAGTTTTACTAACTGTGCCTATCTATCATCTTATTCCTACCACATGCTGAATATTTTATTCTTCTTGATATATAAATGCTTTATCTTTCAATATGAGGCTTTTAATTTCATAGTGAAATGAGATCTAAACATTCTCAAAGTTATTTTTATTTCTCTAGGAAGTTGTCTCAAATAGACAAAGAATATTGTATTTTTGTAGCCTTTCATTTTAGATTCTATTTGTGTGATCCTGGACAAACCACTTAAACTCTCTGCCCTCAATTTCATCATCTGTAAAATGAGGAGCTTGTACTCTATGACCCTCAGGTACTTTTGGGATCCAGATCTATGAACCTCTAAGACCATAGTGCTGATAATCAAATAGATTTAATAATTTACTTCCATCTGCAATGAAGAAGAAGTTACAAAAATCAAGGGAGATAGTTTGCCTCTAAGCATTTTAGGCTAATGCAAAGATCTCAAAGTTAACTTGTTTGACTTCTGGTTTTCAAGTTACCTTATTTTGGCTTTTGCTGGCTTATTTCTTTTGAAAAGTTTCTATCTTCAGGCAATTTCATGGTTAAAATAATCCCCATGTGCAGACCCCATGCAACTCAAGACCCTGAATCCCAGAATAATCTCCAATTGATGGTATCTCTTATGCTGGACTCTAGAACAACCCAAAATTGTGCTTGGTGGAAACATCTTAGGAGCTAGCTTTGCTTCCTGCTACACTGCTTTTAGAATCATAGAATTTCTGAGTTGGAAGCAACTTTAGACATCGTTTCTATAACACTATTGTTTCATTTATCAGGAAAATGAATTCCATAGTAACTGAAAGTCCATCTAGTAGAAGAGTCATGAATATAGCCTAGATGTCTTGATTCCAAGTTCTTTATCCCCTGTAATTCAGTTCAGGACTTTCTCTTTGTTCTTTATCCTTTCCTTACAGTTTAATCAATCTTATCGCACCAGACAGATCATAAACTCTTAAAATAAAGAGACCATATCATATCTACAACATCTAACACAGCACCCCCTTATAGGTATGCATCTCTGAATGTAGGATAAGAATCAGTGGGGAAAATCTTATTTTATTTATACTTAAAGATTGTGAAATTCAACATTTGCTGATGAATTGACCCAATTTCTGCCCATCCATAAGCCCTCTCTCTATGGTGTTTTTCTACTCTCTACTCTCTGATCTAAACATACTTCTGCTATATATGACTCTTTATGTGGAAGTATAACCAACAATGATGCTAAATGTTAGCTCCTCATTTCCCCACCCCTCAGCCTCGAATACATAAGAAATTATATAAGGTCAATTACAAAGAAACTAGAGAAAAACAAATAAACACAAATAAAAAGTCCAGCAAATTTAGTATGATTTTTGGGACATTGTAAAAATTTGTTTGCTAAATCAGATCATGCAAGTATATCTGAAAAGTCTAAAGAAACGGTTTGTTTTGTTTTGTTTGTTTGTTTGTTTGTTTGTTTGTTTGTTTGTTTGTTTGTTTAAGAATACAGCCAGTCCTCACTTTATAGATATTCTTAAAAATTTACCAGGTATGTCAAGTAGTTACAGTTTTCCTAAGATGGTTGCTTGGGTTCTCCCTTTCCTCCTCTCCCCCACTAACCCTACCGACTCAGTTCTTTTTATCACCTTTTAGCCCTTAGGCAAACCCCAAAGATGCTCCAGGCCTTCCTCCTTTGTCTGCTCTTGCTAGCCCAGCTTTGCTTTCATCCTCAGCACCTTCTTTGACTTTCCAGAAAAACCTCTCTGTCTCAGCTCTTTGCTCCAGATTCAGTAGCTCCAATTTCAGGGACAAAAACACCACAGAGCCTTCAGTTTGCCTTTGAAATGTAAATGCATCTTACTTTGCATGTTTATGAAAGAAGACTTATATTAGCACATTTTCACTTTTTTTTCCTTAGAAGGTCAAAGTGTAAAAAGGGAAAGGAGATAGAATAAAAAGGATTTGCTTTACTCAAGTCCTATTTTCTTTTTCTTTAATTATATTTTATTTTTCAGTTAACAAGCATTTATTTTCTCTCCCTCCCATATCCTCTCCACTCAGAAAAAAAAGTAAATATAAGCATAGCCATGCAAAACAAGTCCCACTTGGGCACCAGTCCAAAAAATGTGTCTAATTCTGCACATTTTGTCTATCACCTCTTTCTCAAGAGGTAGGTAATTTACTAGCAGTCAAATCCCTCAGGGAATCTCCAAAGGATTACACCCAAGATTTCCATTCTGTTCTGTAGAGTATCAGAGAAGGAAAAGAATCCCTGGTGGAAATCCATAAGGGATGTTATTTGGAAGGAAAATCATTTTCACACAATAAGACTCAGAAATATCTTCAGAGGTTTCTAGTGTCAAGGGGAAGCAAGCACTTCATAGAATCCTAGAATGAGAGCTGGGATGGATATAGAAGATCAGTGGGCCTTATCCTTCCATTTTACAGATGAGGAAAATGAGGTTAAGTGCCAGTCACATAACTTGAAAGCATCTAAGGCAAGATCTGAACTCAGGTATCTCTGACCCCAAATCTACTGTTTTGCCCAACTGCTATTCTTTCTCTCCTCACTCCTAATCTGGAGCTCCTAGAGACCTGCTCCTGGTTCCATTCTTCCCACTTCCTCTAAGCCTTTAACTTCCTGTTAAAACTTTTATCCAAAGTCAAGCAAACAACCACCAATGCCTTGGAGCTGACAGCTTTCTGGGTCCCAGTGATGGGCAGAAGATATAATCACTCAGGCTATGATCTCTTCAAAGGACAGAAAGGCAAGAGCTGGACAAGAGGGGGATATTTCTGGCAGTCCAACCTAGAACTCAGTGTATTTTCACATATAAAATGGGTTATACACCATGGTAACCTTCCTAAGGAATGATTAGTACTTAGAGTAATATGACTTTTCAGGTACATTGGAATTAAAGAGGGTTTTTGTAGACTTAGTTTGGAACTCGAATGTTTATTGCATAGTCTTTATGAGTAAATAAGTTCTGAGTTCCAAGATCATATAAGAAGGAACAAAATCCTCCCATAATTTAGAAACTGCTGACAGCTATCTTGAAATAATAACACTTTATTCTTTTAAACTGCTTAGGCAGAATGAAACTTTTTCCTTAGAAATCTCAGTAACAATTTTATTATTTTACTGTGAGATATACAACAAAAAATGACATAATGACTTCACCATGCAAGCAGAAATGTACAGTAATAAGCTTTTTTCCATAAGGTAGTGAGTGTCTCCCAATAATCTACCTTAAGCTTTTGGTGACAATGTTTTCAACTTTCAGGGCAGTATGACAAAATCGCAAAATGTTTAATTTCAACTAAACAAATGTACTGAATGCCATCTATGTCTGACAAGAATCAAATAGTCCCTGATCTCAAGAAGCTTGCATTCTATTATAGGCAAGAAGAGGATATGTGTATACAGATAAATAAATGTAAGGGAATTTCAGGAAAGGAAAAGAAAGAAATTTTTTAAAAAATCAAAAGAAGAAAAAAATTTAAGGGTGAATCCAAAGAAGAGGTGATCCAAGCTGGACCTTTGAGAAAGCGAGGCATTTTTTTCAGTTCCAAATTATTTTTCTCCCTCCACCTCTTCCTATACTCATTGAGACAAGAAATAGAACCATTATGCATGCGAATCCATGCAAGTCATATTTCTATGTTACACTGCAAAAAAGAAGAAAGTAGAAGAAAATATGTTTCAATCTGCACTGAGTTCTTCAGTTCTCTCTCTGGGGGAGCATAATATTTTTCATCGGGAGTTCTTTGAAATTGCTATAGATCATTGCATTGATCAGAGTAACCCTAAGGATTTAGAAGAGATGTGACAAGGCAGTCCTTTCCAAGCACGAGGGACAGCCTGTGCAGAGACACAGAGATTGAAGATACATATCAAGTCCAGGAAATGACTTGGGCTTGTTTGGCTGAAACTCAAAGCACACGAAAGGAAAGAATGTGAAAAGTCTGGAAAGGTAGATAAGAAATTATGAGGAGTTTTAAATGCCAGGCTGGGATATTTCTCGCAGAAAAACATGTGAAGTAGGTAGTGGAAATATTACTCCCATTTTACAGATACAGGAACTGAGACTCAAAGAGATAAGAACACATGTAGTTCTAAAGCCAGTGTTCTTTCTGCTACATCACCATGGGTTGACAAAATAAACAGCAATATCATCAAAATGGACTACTTGGACATTGAAAAAATAGGCAAAAGAGAAGAAGACCAGAAGGATTCTGTTGTACTAATAAAGGGATGAGATTTGGAGACCTTTATAGGTGACAAGTGAAGGTGAAAGAGGTCTATATAAAAAGGTGAAAGGATCTATATAAAAAGCATTATGAAAAAAAGTTGTCAAGGTTTAGGATTCAAAATGCAAAAGGGAGAGAGCTGGTGGACTGATCCTTAAAGTATACTTTATTCAGTAACAACACACTGAGTAGAAAGTGTAAGGAGACCAATCAAGAAATCAAAGCAAAAGCATTTGTTAAATATTTATTTTGTGTCAGGTGTTTTGCTAATCCCTGGGGACACAAAGAAAAAGCAGTAATAATTTCTGCCCTCAAAGTGTTGACATTCTAATGGAGGATACAACTTTGGTGTGTGCATGAATGTATAACAAAGACACAATGTATAACCAAGAGTAGAGGCCAACAGCACTCAATGTTGAAGCTTGCCTCCTGGCTTGCCTCTAGATTTTTTTACGTGTCAATATAATGTGATGATTTAGAGCTTCCATAGTTTATGGCAGAGATTCTTAATTTGGAATCCATGAAGATATTTTACAAATAGTTTTTAATTTGTGTGCATATACATGTGTATGTATATATACATATATATGCAATACATATACATGCATAAATTATATACACATATCTCTATATATTTATATATATGTATATGTGTATATAAGTAAATATTTGTGTGGATAAATATATGTTGTATATATGTGTATATAGAATATATTTTATATTATTATATTATAGATTATAGAATAAATATAGTATTAAATATATAAAATATAAATGTTATAAAATGATACATACATTTACCTAGATAATTTCACTTCAGCACAGCTATAATATTATGTATTTTATTTTGTGCATTTTAAAATATTAATCTAGAGGAATTCATAGGCTTTACCAGATAGCCAAAAGTGTCGATAACACAAAAAGAGGTTAGAACTCTAGCTTATGGGGTTTGGGAAACTGGAATCCGTGCAATGGGTTTTAGGAATATGGCCTCATGAACTCAGGAAATTAGCTGGAGTTAAAAGGAATTTCTAATTCTAAATTAGATAATGTAGTAAGGAAAGATTTAGTTATAGGTCCTGCAATCCCACACATCCAGAAAATAAACAGAGGAGCAAGAGTATAACCAATGACAGGGGGGAAAGCAGGGAAAAATATAAGTAAACAACAGAAAAAAATAGTAATTATGATCAACAGCATCTAGCCAGGTAATGGACAAAGAGCAAATGGAACAGAGGAGGATCAAGGAACACCAAGAAAAAATGCAGAAATTCTAGCGAATTGGACACAGCCTTTGGAAGAACTCAAAACACAATTCAAAAAACAATTAAGAGAGGCTGAAAACAATTGGGTAAATAACTTAAAAAGCAAAATAAGTCATCTGTAAACAGAAGTACATGAGCTAAAACAAGAAAATAGTGTCTCAAAAACCTGTTATATGTCCTGACCCCATCACACTGCCTCTTCCAAAGTCAGACAGTTATACAGAACCATTGACCTCAATACTAAGGAAAATATCATTTGGAAATCAGTGCTTTTGAGAGAGTAATTTTAGATTTGAATTATACTTCCTTTCCAAGACATAGGATCATAGATATTTCTCTCCAAATGGTTAAATGTCCATGCTCTAAGGGAGCTCAAAAGAACAAGAGGCTATATATGAATGCAATGATTACTGGTCCTCTCTCAAAATCCAATTTCAATGGCTCATAGTGGTATGAAGATAAAGCTTGTTTCTTGAAGGCCATGCATGGCAACAGAACACATCCTCTGATAGACACTACCAAGTTAAGAAAGGTTTAACTATGGGCGTTTTCCCAGACAGACTATATTCTTATAACCCAAAGATCAGCCTAAATAAATTCAGAAATCCTGACTCTATTGGCTGAAGAGTAACACATTTTTTGGCTACAGGAATAGCTAAAGACCTGTTTAAGAGGGAAATTTAGATATTTTATTGATATTAATTTAAAATGTGGCCTCCAGGAATCAATAATTCAGATTGATTCCGTAATTAAATCAGACCCAAGTCAGCATTGGGTTAAGGCAGTTTATTTACAATCAGGAAGGTAAAAATATAGGAATAAAGAGAAAGGGAGAGGCTAGTCTAGGCCTGCAGAGGCCTGGACGAGAGAGAAGGTTAAAAGGCTAAATAAAGGAAGCTGCAAGCCACAAGGCTTAGCAACCAGATAGGCTAGTGGCTACTTAAGGCAGAGTTTAGAAGCGGCCTATGTAGGCCAAGGAAGTCAGCCTAACTTACTCACATGACAATACTGAGTAGAAGCTGCCTGAGGTCTCAAGAGAGGTCCTTCAGCACCAAGTTCAAAGTGGGAACTCCCTTCGCAGGAAGTAACCAACATACTTGAAGAGAAAGTGTCTTTCGTCACTTCCCGTGGGTAAACCTCTAATTCAAGTGGACAAATGGCAGTCTCTACACTGAATTTGGACTGCCCAAAGGGCAGTCCCTTGTTCTTGATTTGTTACTTATTGTCACGTGTGGGTAACTCGTGCCCCCTCCCCATTAAGGGAGGTGAGGATTACATCATTTCTATGCCTTGGATGAGCAGGGTTTTGACTATGAATCAGCTAGAGTTAATTCCATTTACACAATCCCCCCGATGATCATTTTGGGTAACTAGTCACCCCAAGTGATCATTTTACACAAACATCTTATACCCACAAAGGTCTTTTAACTACAATAGTTAGAGATAAGAGGGAAATGGAAAAGAGAGAATGCAAAACCAATGTTTTGCTAAGCGCATTGACAAGAAACCAATTGGGGGCAGTCCCCTATTGGTATAACATGTACAATTAAAGTAGCTGTTCAAAACCCATCAGTCCATTCATTAGTACCCAAAGTACATTCTGGATTGCTCGATGCAACAAACCCCATCAGTTCAATCAACTGCAACCCAAAGTTCATTCTGGATCTCTTGATTAAATGTAGATTCTTCAGGCATCTCTCTGCAAACAGTTCATTCTCTGGATTAAGGAATCAGCAAGTTTCTTTCCCTGAGAATTTTTCTCAAACAAAATAAAAAAATTAAATCTTGGATATAATAAAAATACAATTAAATCTTGGATTTTTAAAAAATACAATCCCCCCCTGACATGGATATTTAGAAAGAAATATCCAGATCAGCTCAAGATATATGATTGAATCATGGGGTTGTATGAGTAAATTCAAAAGAAAAAAAATAAAAGTATATAAAATTCAAATGGAAGAAAATCAAAACTTTTGAAAAGGAAAGGCATTAAAATCAAAATCAAAATATCAAAAGCTATGTATATAAAGTTTTTGAAGAAACAAAATAATTTTATAACAGGCCCTTGTATTAGGGTCCAATTAATTATAATTCCCATCCTACTAGTCTGTAGGACACAATGCCATAATACTACACTTACCCATTCGCAGCTAAGACTACAGGAAGTTGCCATTCTATAAGAGAGAAAAAAGGACCAGATTTATATGCAAGGGAAGTGTCTGTCATTCCCTTCATTCTCAGGAATAAATGGGTGAGCCAGATAATGGCCAACCTGCGGTACCTGACTGGCAGTGTAGTTCGGGGAGTCCTACGTCTTAACATATGTTAAGCGTCGCAGCTTCGATTCTTACACTGAGTTCAAGTCCTTAGTGTTGGCGTGGGAGTACCTCAATCCCACCTGTATATGTATGATGTCTTTGACCTTGTGCTCCTTGGCACTGTGCAGATGTTCTCATCAATCCCATTGGATTGGTCAGTCAGTCTCCATGACCTTGTGCTTTCTTAGCACTATTAACGGCTCATGTGTTCCCTTCTCCTGGAATCAGACAGAAGAATTAATCACAGTCCCATAACATTTAACAATATATGGCAAGTTCCCAAAGTCTAAGCCTTGTGAGTAAGCTGTAATATTACAGCAAATGTATATATATATTAAAATAATAGCATCACAAAGAATAATGAAAAAAATCAAGTGATTATATGTACTCAAGTACAAGAAATGAGAAAAAAGACAAAAAATATCAATTATTCTATTAAAAGATATTAAGAAGATGAATAAGAAATTTAAAATAAAATCAGGGAAAGAATCAAGACAAACCAATGAATCCAAAATTAGCATCCATAAGTTTATGAACTGTTATGTCCGAAGCAGGTAACAGGAAACAGTCAATCAGGTCCAATAGAAAATGCCCTCTTTACATGTGAGCAGTGAATCCAAGAGTCCTTTTCTCCAATCTTTATAGCTGTTAGGGTGGTTAATAAAATTTCAAACGGGCCATCCCATAAAGGCTGGGTTGCCCCAGTATGCTGGAAGTTCTTTATATACACCTTATCTCCTGGGTTGGACGGGTTGCAGAGGGGGCAGGACAGGCTGAGGATGGGGTGGTATGGGTTGAGGAGGGGGCGGGACCGGTTGGGGAAAGGGGACGGGTTGAGGATGCATTCTAGCCCTCCAAGTGTTTCTCTAAAGACCTAATTTAGGCACCCTCCACCCCCACAAACTCTACATGTGGGATTTTCTACAAAACTGACCTAAGTTTTTCTCTAGCCCTGAGCCCACGACCCCACGTGGACCTAGTGTCTGAACCTTGAACTAGCCTTTACCCTTAATCGGGCCGCATGGCCTATTCACCCCCATACCTGCTCAGAATTTTAAACTTTAAAAAGCCCCTTAAACTCAGCAGAACTCAATCAGAAGAACCTTAAATTGAACCAGGGGTGAACTTTTAAACCTCGGAACTGAATGAGTTTTATTTCTGTTTTAAAGAGACTGTATCTTACTGTATTTTGCTAATTAGTTTTGTAAATTAATCTTGCTTATTTCGTTGATTTTCCTGTTGCACTGAATCATTTTAAGTTAATGAAGTTTGTGGCTGCTAGATTAATTCTATTTGTGATTTTATTGTAACTCCCAAATAATGAGAAAAATCTATTAGAACTGGTAAGAGGTTTTGACCAGCTTGTTAATCTGATACTCACATTATATTTCCTACACATTCTTAAAGTTGTAAATTGCCTTATGTATACTGGATGTATAGAGCACATGTCTTTTAAAATCTATTCTGTCTTGGTAATTGTATAGAACCTTGGAAGTTTCCATGCCTTGAGAATTAACTTGTAATTTTACAAGAGATCTTTTTAACTTTTACTTTAAATCCTAAAGAATTATTGTCTTAAAGGATAAGCTTTTATATATTTTATTATAAGAGAAATTATTGCCTTAAATGGGTAGAAGCATAAAATTTCCTACCCGGGATTGTTTTTTAAAACAGGAAGCCAAAGAGCTCCTGTATATTCTTATCTAAGGATAATTTAGATCAGAAGGTTTCTTTTTTTTTAAATATCAGATTTTGTTATGGAAGCAATAACAGAGTTTGTTGAGAAACTCTTAGCCAAGATTTAAAAGTTGTAACAAGTATATGATTTCTAAACATCATTTTTTATTGTTTTAAAATGTGCTATTAGAAATTATGGTACTCTATTTGAATGTGCATTGTAAATCTGCTATTTGTAAGATCCATTTTCTCTCATAGAAAATCTGATTGTTGGGTAACAAAAACCCTTCTAGTTCTAAGCTATATATATATTTTTTTTATTTTAAAACATTTTTTAATTAGAGCAATTGATTTTTCCTTTTTCTCATCTTGTACTGGAAGTACATATATAATCATTATTTATCCTTTTTCTGATTCTACAGCAATATAAGCTTAATGCAAATACCTGAGCCTGAGACTGAGAATATGGGACTGTGATTTAATGCCTTTCTGTCTGAATCCAGGAGAAGGGAACATGAGAGCTGTTAATTAGTGCTAAGAAAGCACATGGTCACTTGACTAAAAATCTGCATGGCTTGCAGAGTTCTATGCCAATACTTTAGGGCTTGGAAATTGGGGTTTGAGTCCTGGAGTCCCAGTCTTTTCTAAAACTATAGAGGACGTGGGTCCCCTCAACTTAAATTCCTAGGCCAGCACCTAAGATTGGTTATTTATTTGGCTCACTTCCCTGAAAAGTTGATGGCAAATGAGATCAGAGAGAGACATTTCCCTTAAGTCCTGGCCCTGAATGGGTAATTGCGAACTGCTTAATTTACTTTAATTAGGCCTTGATTCAAAGGTCTAAGTTTATTTTCCCTACATTTTTGCACATTTTACATTTTATTCACAAGTTAATTTTTTCTTTTTCTTTTTTCTTGAATTTTATTCTTTTTATTTTGCCAATTGATTTCATACAACCCCCGGGACTCAGCCACACATCCTTAGCTGACCTGAGGTACCCTTTTCAAGAAAAGAAGGTGTGTTTAGAATTTACCTCAGGGGGATGTGTGTTTAGTTTTTTTTTTTTTTAATTCGATAATGTAAAACTATATGTATATTTAACTCTTTTAGGAGTAATTTCAGGGGGAATTGTATAATTCTTAGAAGGAAATGTATGTTTTATAATTTAATGTAAAGTTTAAATTCTTTGAAAGTAATTTCAGGATAAGGATTTTGCCATCTCCCCAGAATCCAGATGACGAACCTGTTTGGTGAAGACACCATGAAGATGCCTGAAAAGCCTTCATTGTACCATGAAGACCAAAATTTGAACCTTGGGGTGCAGTTAATTGAATTTATGGGGAGCTGAATTTGAATTGAATGTATTGTTTTAATTGTACATGTTATGCCAATAGGGGACTGCCCCTAAATTGGTTTTTTGTCAATGCGGCTAATTTTATCCATTCATTCATCTATTTTTTTTATCCCCAAATTCCTGAAAATTAGAAGTTGTCTATGTTTACAGATCCAGAGAAGAAAAAAGGGCCAACCTTTTTTTTTTTTTTTTGCCGGATCTCAGGGGGAATTGTATAATTGGAATTTGGGAGATGCCACTTAAAAGTATATATATATATATATTTTCTATGGACACGTGGGGACTATCAAACTACATTTCCTGTGGTCCAACGGGTTTCCAGTTTCCGGTTCTGTGGGCGTGGGGACACCTGCATCCCCATGCATAGGACAGTTTAAATGGGAGGAGTACCAAAAGTAAGGTCTCTTAACCTTTCTAATAAATATAGCAATCTGGGTGATATGGATGAATATTTACGAAAATATAAATTGCCTAGATTAACAGCAGAAGAAGTAGAATACTTAAATAATCCCATATCAGAAAAAGAAATTGAACAAGCCATCAAAGAACTCCCTAAGAAAAAATCGCCAGGGCCTGATGGATTCACAAGTGAATTCTATGAAACATTCAAAGAACAACTAATCCCAATACTATACAAACTTTTTGACATAATAAGCAAAGAAGTAGTTCTACCAAATTCCTTTTATGTCAATAATATGGTACTGATTCCAAACCTAGGCAGACCAGAAAAAGAGAAAGAAAACTATAGACCAATCTCCCCAATGAACTTAGATGCAAAAATCTTAAATAGAATAAGAGCAAAAAGACTCCAGCAAGTGATCAGGAGAGTTATTCATTATGATCAAATGGGATTTATACTAGGAATGCAAGGATGGTTCAGCATTAGGAAAACCATTCACATAATTGATCATATCAATAAGCTAACAAACAAAATTTACATGTTTATCTCAATAGATGTTGAAAAAGGCTTTGACAAAACACAACACTCATTCCTATTGAAAATACTAGAAAGTATAGGAATAGAAGGACCTTTCCTAAAAATAATGAGCAGTATATATCTAAAACCATCAACAAGCATCATATGCAATATGGATAAATTAGAAGCCTTCCCAATAAGATCAGGTATAAAACAAGGATGCCTATTATCACCTTTATAATTTAACGCTGTACTAGAAACACTAGCAGTAGCAATTAGAGGAGAAAAACAAATTGAAGATATTAAAATTGGCAATGAGGAGACCAAGTTACCACTCTTTGCAGATGATATGATGATGTACTTTAAAATTCTACAGAATCAAAAACTAAAAAACTAGTAGAAATAATCAACAACTTTAGTAAAATTGCAAATAAATGCAAAATAAATGCAAGTAAATCATCAGTATTTCTGTATATTTCCAACACATCACAGCAGCAAGAGTTAGAAGGAGAAACTTTTTTAAAGAATTAGAAAAAGATAGATTCTAAGGGGATGAAGTAGCAGATAGATTGTTAAATATCTAGAGATTTAAGCAGTAGGGTATCCCATTCATCATTCATTTTATTAACAAAAATTTATCATCAATCACTTGCAAAATATTAAATTATAAGCACTGAGAGGCAGAGAAATTTTTAAAAGATATAATCCCAAGGAGATAAGTGTGTGGTTCAGTGGATGGAGTGCCATGTCTAGAGATGTCAGGTCCTACTGTCCTCGGACACTTCCTAGCTGTGTGACCCGGGGAAAGTCACTTAATCCCTTTAGCCTAACCCTTCCTACTCTTCTGCCTTACAACCAGTAAATAGTACTGATTATAAGAGAAGGTAAGGATAAAAAAAAAAAGACAGTCCTCTCCCATCATGGAGCTTACAATTTAGTGATGGGCTAAGACACAAACGTAGATAGTCTAGGGAGCAATATACTCTTGTTGGGAGTTACATCCTTCATAAGTTTATGCAGAGCACCAACAAGGATATATGATGGTTCTTCTCCAGCTAAGACTCCAGCTGGCATGCAGCACACCCAGTAAGGGAATGAGCAGGAACTCTAGAAAAATGGAACACAAGGATATCTGACCAAGATACTGAAAAAGAGAAGAAAGAAAAATGGAAAGGGCATGGAAGCTTCCTCCCTGACAAATCTAACCTTATTGCTGTGACCTTGAGCCTTTCTAGGTGCTATGCCAGGTCTAGAAAGGCATCTTCCCTTCAACATCTTTTCATATCTGGACTAAAATGTATTTCTCGCCACTTCTTTCATTGCTCCAATATCCCAAACCCTGCCTCTGAGTTCATCTGATGATGGGTTCAGAGGAGTAGGTACTGGAGGCTGATGGGCTTCATCAGAATGGAATGGGTGATGTTTCATTCCTCTTTCATTAATGAATAGACCAAGGCTGCACAGAAGGAGAAGAATGTCCTCAACTTTTACCAGGACATTCTGCCTGATTTTTCCAGTTGAGATTGGAACTTCTGAACTAGGTTGATTTCAAGATCAAAATGATCTATGCAAGGAAATGTTTTCATTTTACATTAAAACTATTGTTTAAAAGATGTGGTTCAGTGAAGCTTTGTGTTATAGTACATAGAGTAAGCAAGGCTCATCTTCATAAATTCAAATCTGGCCTAAACACATATTATCTGTGTGACCCTGGGCAAGTCCCTTAATCCTGTTAGTCTCAGTCTCCTCATCTGTAAAGTGAGCAAGAGAAGGAAATGGGGAAGATAAGTCACTCCAGCATCTTTGCTAAGAAAATCCAAAATGGAATTATGAAGAGTCAGACATGAGTAAAAAACAACTGAACAACAATAGCTCTGGTATTTGGGAAGGAATTCTGACTTTAGTTCCACATAAAGGCTGCAGTTTGTATTCTAGGTCCTTTAGAATAGTGTGTTAAGACTTTACATCCGTGCAAATTTCCCAAGGTTGTATAGATACAAGGCATTCTAATATATGAAGTACTGTACAAAAGAGATAGTTAGGTGGCATAATGGATAAATCTCTGGTCCTAGACCTGAGTTCAAATTCAGTCTGAGTCATTTATTAACTGTGTGACCCTGGGCAAATCACTTAACCCTGCTTACCTCAGTTTACTCAACTGTAAAATGAACTGGAAAAGAAAATGGTAAACCATTTCGGTGGTAACTTTGACAAGAAAATTTCAAATGGACTTATGAAGAGTCAGTTAGCACTGAAATAACTGAACACTGAAATAACAACAATTATGGATCAATTAATCATCTTTTAGGCAAGAAGGTAGCACAGTGGAGCGAGTGTCGGATCTCAAGTCAGAAAGATTCATCTTCATTATTTCAAATCTTGCCTCAGATGCTCACCAGCTATATGATCCTAGGCAAGTCACTTAACTACCTCAGTTTCCTCATCTGTAAAATAAGCTGGTGAAGGAAATAACAAACCACTCTGACATCTTTGCTAAGAAAACCCCAAATGGGGTCACAAAAAGCTAGACATGACTGAAATAACCAAACAACAACAATTATATAAAAAAGGCCCTAAGTAAATTTTAGCCTGTTTACTGAACCAACTCCATGATTTAAAGGCTTAAGACTATCTTCTGAGAGTTGAGTTAATTTGAGAAGAAGCTTGGGAACATTTGTTTTGTGTGAGTTTATGACTTCTTCACCAAGGATAGTTTTTCTGAAGTACAGCTAGGGTCCCAAAGAGTAAGTTCTTATATCTATGAGACTAGGTCCCAAAATAGCCAGGAGACAACTTAGATTCCCTTCTTATTTCTTCTACTCTCTCCTTTACATTCTTAACAGTAATAATGATTAAAAATCCTAAAGCATACTTCTTGAATGGGAGATTACAATAATTTTCTTCCATACCAATCACCACTTGGGAACCATTCAAAAGATAAAAAGCATTACCGATATACAAAAGGGAAAATCTAGACAGTTTAGGGAGGTGGCATAGCATCATCCCAATTTGAATGAAACCTTTTTTCCCCTAGTCCACTGGAGACTTATGTGAACTGCACAAAATATTCTTTAATAAATATCTTTGGAATAAATAAATCGTATGGGGAAAGACTCTCTCTTTTTTCCTTTCCCTAATATAGAAAAAGAATTATGCCATGATCAGTCATTTGGAGAGAACTTTGCCACCAAATTTATTGAAAAAGATGAAAAGAACTGATCAAGCCCCATCATTTTAAAATTCCTAGAATTTAGTTAAGAGCCTTCGTTTAGAAATTTAATGAATGGCCCTAATTCAAGCAGTAACTGAGGTGTTTAGAAAATATAGGGACAAAGATTAGGACTTTAGCAAACATAAACCAGAGGTTGGTCTGGGGCAGGGGCCAAGGTTTATCCAGAAAGCCAAAATCAAAGGGCTTGAGATGGGGTCTGGAGTAGAGATTTCAAGCCAGGCTGGTCTGTAAGAGATTAGTAACTAGACTAGACGGATGTTTTCATTCAGCATATCTTCCCTAAGATTCAGCTTTATTTTGGCACAATTATAAATGTCTCGTGTCTTCCATGACAAAATTTTTATGATCCAGACGAACCACATTATGCTGTTGACTCAGTCCCGGGCCCCCCAACCCTCACCAGTACAGTTTCAGGTTCACACAGCCATACTCTTCATTTGGAGATGCTTTGGTAAAGGTAAATTCACTTTTACATCATCTACTTAGGACATTTTTTGCCTTGCTTTTTTTTTAAACCCTTTCCTTCCCTCTTGGAATCAATACTGTTTATCAGTTCCAAGGCAGAAGAGTAGTAAGAACTAGGCAATAGGAGTTAAGTGACTTGCTCAGGGTCACACAGCTAGAAAGTGTCTGAGGTCAGATTTGAACTCAGAACCTCCCATCTCTAGACCTGGCTCTCAATCTGCTAGATTGAGCCAACTAAATGCCCTCATTTTTTTTTTTTGCCTTTCTTAGAAGGAAGTAAATATTTTATTAAGCACCCGCTATGCACCAGACATCCCAATATATGGTTTGCAAATATTATCTCATTTAATCCTGACAACAGCCCTTTGAGATAAATGCTACTATTTTCCCCATTTTACAATTGAAGAACCTTGAGGCAGTAGGTAAGTGACTTGCCCAGGGCCCCACTATTGGTGTCTTACTGATTAGCAAATCCCACTACTGGTGTTGCCCATGATTCTATCCCCTCCGCCATCTTGCTGCCTCTTTCCTTCTCTTGCATTGGCAAGATACAAAGATGTCATTTCACTTTTGGACCTTGTTATAGTAACATGTAAATAGGGACAGATCTAGACTAAAATTAACCCTTTTGTTCTTAACATCCAAATCAGACTGAACTTCCATATGAAGAACTCGGAGAAATAATAGATCGCTACTAGACAACTCCAATGGCAAAATCTCTTAGAGCAGGAAAATATCATGCCTGACCAATTTTGTTGTTTTTTTTTCTTTTGCATAAACGCACTCTCTTTTCAAGTTTGGTCCTTTGTGAAATCTCCTGCTTTAGTTGTTTATAATAAGTACATAGTCAACCTTGTGACACAATAACAACTTAAGTCACAGCATGAATACACAAAATGCCTGAGTACCAGGCACTTCATGTGGAGATGACCTGCTGAACACTCTATTCTACCCTCATCTATTTCTACTTTTCTTGAATTATCCCTAATTTATACAAAAAGCCAGTGTAATGCAGTTGTTCCTTTGACATTACATAAAGTTGGCATTTTCCCCAAACACAATGTAATGCACATTTGAGAAATTTGCCAGGTGTATTTTCCCTATAAGAGCAGACAAGAGAGAGGAAGTAACTTTAAAAGCAAGTTAAATAAATGAGTCATCTGCAATCCTAGTGTCTTTTATCATGATGTAAATTCTGTCTCTTTAGGTGGACTCCATTCAAAGGGACAAGTCTATTAGTCCAAATAGAATGATAACTAAACTTGATGGAATCTTTGGCTTTAACTAATTTTTACCATGATTCATTATATTTCCATTTTCGATGATTTCAAATTTTCATTGCAACAAGCCTCCAAAATCAGTAAGTTGCAAATTAAGACTCTGGAATTTTGAAACCCAGGCTAGAGTTCTGGGTTCTAAATTTCTGGCATAATTGATCAGTTAAATCTCTCCATTGCAGGCTGATGTCTTACATAAAATGATTGTAGTGGATTCCATGACTGGAGACTCTCGCATCTATTAATTTGACAATGATATGTGAAATATTTCTGCAGTGGGGCAAGTATAATTTAGCCTGGTACACACTAGAAAAGAGTAGTCATGCTCTTGAACAAAGATGCCTGGAATGAAGACATGTGGAATGAAGACCCATGCATTAGGGAACAAACCAGAAGAGATCTTCCTAAGATCTAGTCATAAACTCTATATTCAAGAATTCTATGCCTGACTCTTTGGAAATTGTATAATTTTGCTATACCATTATGTGCCCCCCTCGGACTACACTACCACCAGGAAGATCAATCTGGTGAACAAAAATATCAGGAAAACATGGGTTTAAGTCATACCTCTTGATAAATACTTATTTTGTCACCCTGGAGAAGTCACAATTTCTAAGTCCCTAGGCAATTTTCTAAGTTACAAATTGAAAAGGATGAGATTGGGGCAGCTAGGTGGCTCAGTAGATTGAGAGCCATGCCCGGAGACAGAAGGTCCTGGGTTCAAATCTATCTTTAGACACTTCTTAGCTATGGGAAACTGGGCAAGTCACTTAACCCTCTTTGCCTAGCCCTTACAGATGTTCTACATTGGAACTAACGCATAGTGTTGATTCTAAGACAAAACATAAAGAGTTGTTAAAAAAAAAGGAGACAGTCTGTTTTCTAAGAGGAAATCTCAGTCAGAGTTCCAATTAGCAATGAAATCAAAGACCCAATCCAAAATTCAAATACTTGGAAAATAATGAATTAATCAAAATACTTTTGTAATTATTTTAATAGCTAGCAAACTCTTGACATCACCTATTTCTTGTTGTAGTGGATTGAGGGGAAAAAGGGAAGCTACCACAGAGAATGGGTGGGCCTGGTAACTGGGAATAAGTGTGTAGAGAAACTGTTCTCCAAGAGCTTGAATGGAGTGTCAGACATTATCAAAGTTAAAGAGTCTATTAATAAGAACAGAGCAAAGAGCTACAGGATTAGAGTAAGCCATCATCACTGGCTCCCTATTGCCATCAGAATAAAATATAAAAACTTCTATTTATTTTTTTATTTCCTGTTTCTTCCAGATTGCACACAGATATAATTTTAATAATCATTTTCTGATATTTTGTGATCCCTCCTTCATACCTCTCACCACTTCCTGATATGGCAGGTAATGTGCTATAGGTTATATATGTGCCATCAGGTAATCCATATTTCCATCTTTATCATGTAGTGAAAGAAGACATATCATTTACAATAGAGAAAAATTCTGCTTCAATCTACAGACCTCACTCCTTCCTTCTATGGTGGTAGAAAGACTTCTTCATGAGTCCCTTGGAATTTTCTTGGATCCTTGCATTGCTGATAGGAGTTGCCTGACACATAATAGGAACTTAATAAATATTTTTGATTGACTGATTGATTTAGGCTAGTCCCTCTGTCCTAACTCAAAGTTGGTTAAATTTTTTTTCTTTGATAGTTTTTTAAATTGAATTAACCTACTGTTTTATTGTTTGATGTCATTTAGATAGAGTCTGAAATTAAAAAGATTCACTTGTTTAGACCAATACTTTTCAAGAGTGCATCAGTAAGAACACAGTGAATCTGACAGCACAAGAGAGAGCATACTTTCCCATAACCAAATATGTCTAGAAAAATTTCTCTAATATATTATCAACAAGCAGAGTTTCCTTCAATGCCAACTATTTAAAATTACTTTTATCTTTTTCCAATTGACAACATGGCCCATATTTTTATATCTCCTCTCATTTTACTAGCATTCTAAAACAGTAATGGAGTTCACTAATTTCAAGAGAAAAATTCAAGTAATAAAGGAAAGTAAACTTTAGGCCCATCTCAGAGGTCTGTCCTAAACCCTGTCATTTCATTCCTAAAATTTCATTAGTTCAGAACACAAAGGACCATAAAATTGACCTTTAAATTAACTTGGTTGGCATTATTCAAAAACTTTTATTAAGAAATATGGCATCTTGTTATCTGGAAATAGCAGTCACCTCAAATTAAATTCAATTTTGAACAACCTAAAATCAGATTCCATTCAGAAAAACAGTTCCTAGGAACCCTGTATTTGAAATCAACCAAGACAAGTATGAAATTACAAATGGCTTTTTGGTACAGTGGATAAAGGTTCATCTAAAATTCTTTTTTTCCCTAAATTATAATCTCATATGAACCTCCCCCAGACTACTCTTCACCATTTCTCTTTTTCTTCTTCCTAACTTGAAGGAAGAAAGAAAGAAAAACACTTTACTGTGTTGTGATCAATGTCAGTTAATAAGCATTTAGGCTTACTGACTTTATGCCAGGCACTGTGCTAAGTGCAGTAGATACAGAGAAAGGCAAAGACGGTCCCTGCCCTCAAGAAACTTGCATTCTAATTGAGAAGAAAACAAATGAGGTGGAAGTATAAATCACAGAAGCCAAGAGGTGGAAGTGAGAAGGGAGAAAATTCCAAAAATGGGGGAGGGCCAAAGAAAAGATATGCAGAAAGAAGTAGCTGTGGTGTGGACAATATGCAAGAAGTTCAGCATAGATAGATCATACTGTGCTTGTAGGGAAATAAAGTGTAAAAAGACTGGAAAGTATGTATGACATAATTTTATGTCTAGATAGTGTGGGATAGGAATGGAGGGAGGAAGCACTTTGGACTTTAATGTACAAAAAGTAATAATTAAAAATATTTTTTAAAAGACTTGAGAGGTAGAAAGAGACATGATGGTAAAAAAAAAATGTGAAATGTCACACAGAGGACTATATTTGATTCTAGTGGTAATAGTGACCTACTAAAGTTTTTGAGAGTGTGGAAGAGCAGTGACATGGTCATACCTATACTCAAGAGAATGTTTGTCAAGTGAAAGGGGAGCCAGAATACTGGGTTGTCTAGGCAAAGTTCTGTTCAAAATTTTAGGTGGACACAAGTCAGAGGTTTGTTGGTAAATGTTTGACTATTGGTTCTCCAGAAGAAGGAAAAAAAATTATAGGATGTACTTTTAAGTTGTAACTGCATTATTAACATTTTCTTCATTGGTTTCTTAAGTCTAGACAATCAACAAAATGATAAATCAATCCCTGATTCACAGGGTTTTATTATTTGTGAGGTATTAATGTTAACACTGAAAATTTAACAATTGGCTCTCAAGATCCAGTTTGAGTTGGCTCAGGTATATTCCTGGAACAGGTTAATGAAAACATCACATTATACAAGGTAATCTAAACATTTTCAGCTAATTTTTTCTCTTAAATTATATTTAATGCTGATTCATATATTAATTCAACCAATATTTACTAAGCATTACTATGTGAAGTTTTTCAGGGAAGGTATCCAAGAACAGATTTTTTAAATTAACTTTCCATTGCAATGACTGAAAATGCTTTTTAAAATGGAACATTTTAGGGAATTTTCTTCTTCATTTAACTTTCCAAATATAAAAGTTAAGTGTAGGGACTGGGGAGGAGGAGTAGAAAAAATCTGAGTAATAGTTAGCAGAAATGGTACATCCTGTTCAAAAGCTTACAATGACTCCATATTTGTTAAAATATAAATTTCTTAACCTGGCATTTAAAGCTTTAGCCTCCTTTTGAATTTTTCAAATTAATTTCTTCTATAAATTTTAGGTTCAACAAAACTGGTAACATTTTTATCTGATCCTATCTTTTATTCTTATAGGTTTCTCTCCTTGTCTCCTCATTCCCTCCTGTTTATACATGTCTCTTCCTTCAAGGAGGTTCAGCTCAAGTATGACCTCCTCTGTGATATCTCCTCAATCTTCTCTATCCCCAGTCAGAAGTGATCTTTTCCTCCTCAATTTTTAAGAACATTTTATCTAAATCTTTCCTCTAATAATATTATGTTTTGCCTGGTAGTATACTTAATTGATGTAATAGAGTACCCCGACATTTTAAAATCTTGGAGGACAGGAATTATGTCATATTTTCATTTTTGAATCCTTGGTTGATATAGGAACTTTGAAAATGGTTGTTACTTAATCTGTCTTCATTGAGTTAAACCTAATGAATGACTGCAATAATCTTTCTTTATCATTCTAGTTCTGGATGGGAAAGATATATTTTACTAATAACAGTAGCTAGTATTCATGTAGTACTCTAAAGTTTATGAAATGACTTAAAATATTATCTCATTTGATCCTTATAACACCTGAGGAGGTGGGTATTATAATCATCTTTATGTTATTAGTGAAGAAACTGAGGCAAACAGAAGTTAAGTGATTTATTCAGGATCACACAGCTAGTTGATGTCTAAGGAAGGTTTTGAACTCAAGTCTTCCTATATCTAAATTATAGTGACCTATCCATTATGCCACCCATCTGCCTTACACCTATGTAATTACCCATTAGATTCAGAAGAATTAATTATTACTAAATTACTAGACTATCCATCCTAGCTATCTAAAACTTAGTAGATAAATTGTAAGGATTTGCTTGAGGTATTATGAAGGTTAAGTGGCTTGGCCAGTGCCAAAAAGTTAATGAGTGCCTAATGAGCCAGGATGGGGACTCAGATCCTTCTGACTTTAAGCTCCACAGTCTCAGTCTTATACACTGTTGCGCTGCTGCCCATTAGTGATTATAAACATGCTTGCCTCAGTTTTTCATCCATAAAATGAGCTGAAGAAGGAAATGGCAAACTATCCTAGTATTTTTGCCAAGAAAACCTCAAATGGGGTCACAAGGGCAAAATGAGGAGTGAAAAATGGTCAGTATTTGGAGATCATCATGACTTCATAGGAAAGGGTATTAAAGCAATTGGTTAATGTTCAGAAAACATACTGATTTACCACGCAGAAAAAATCATCAGCTAGGGATTATGAACCCCATTTACAAAGAACAATGTAGGGGGACAGCTGGGTAGCTCAGTGGATTGAGAGCCAGGCCTAGAGACAGGAGGTCCTAGGTTCAAATCCGGCCTCAGACACTTCCCAGCTGTGTGACCCTGGGCAAGTCACTTGACCCCCATTGCCTACCCTTACCAATCTTCCACCTGTAAGTCAATACACAGAAGTTAAGGGTTTAAAATTAAAAAAAAAAAGAACAATGTAGGATTTGGGGCTTGTTGTTTCTTTAATTTCATTGCTAAAAATGAAATCTTAATTTTCAAGATAACAAAAATGGATTTCACTCTACCATTTTAGTATAGGTGCTGCCAAAAAGAGCATGATTTCACTGTACTCAACTAACCCTCTTAGGGGGGAATGTTTTTTGAGGTATATTTAGATTATTAATTACCTTATTATGGCAATGGATAAAATTAAAAATGCAATGGCCCCAAATTCCTTTATGAGAAATAAAAGTAAAGGTCATTTACTAAAATATTGTCCATATGATAATCTAAGAAAATAGTCAACCTAAATTGTCTAAATTATTCACACAGAAGCTTAAGCAATGTTAAATTTTTCAGAAAAGATGAAGAAACCTTTATGAGCCTTTAGTTAATCTATGTAGAAGCAATAGTATTTCTCCATTCCTATTCTCAGACAATTTAGGGCTTCTCCAGTCTTGAAGAGGCTTTCTATTGCTGCATCTTCCTCCTTAGCTACATCTGCAAAGGTCATCTAGTGACTGGAGTTTAAAGCAAAAATAACACACATGAGCACATGCTGAAAATAAAGTCATCCAATGGTCCAGATCACAGACAAAATAAAAGTCATATCTAAACTGAAATCTTAAAATGCTTAAGGAAAAGAATAAATTGTTCTGGAATGAATCTCAAAAAAAGCAAAAATTCCTCTAAATTCCTTAAAGACAAGGTTCCAGAATGTTAAATGAAGACATGGCTGCCTATAAACACCAGGTCACACAACAATCAAAAAGTCACTTCAGATGCCCCATATACATTACCACAACACCAGATGCTGCTATTAGAAAAACATGTAGAACCTGGCATCTAACTCTCACTGCTCTTTAGAGTATACAGTTACAAAGCCTGCATGAACCAGCTTTGCAAAGCATCACACAGCAAAATTTTACATTTCGGCAGGAAAAAAAATATTTGACAAAATTCTTTTAATAAAAAGAAACATTTATTTTTAAAAGAATTCCTCGGCATCTTGTTAAATTATCAAGATGATTTTCTTCAGAGATCTCTTAATTTACATCCAAAGAAAACCATCAGACAAAGTCCTCTTTCTATTCCCAGATGGCACAGGCCAACACTATGGCTCTTACTTAGGAGACTCAACTCAGGAATCCACAGGCCATGAAATCCTCTCCCCATGACTTCCTTATTCAAGCACAGATTAACTAAACTGAGGCCAATTTGACAAATTACTTAAATTCTTTCTTTGCCTTTAGTTTACTTTCTGAATTTTTCCATCTCCTCCCCTCTTTAAAAAGCGTTTTCTCTGGTTGTGAATTAATATAACTATTTTGAAGAGCAATTTTAACTTATACTAATAAAGATCTAGGCATAAATCCCAAGGCACTCAGAAAAGAATCAAGTGCCCAAATGAGTCAAAATATATAGATTATCTTTTCTACAGCAGTAGGGCATGGCTCAACAAATCATGGTAGATGGATACAGTTGTAAAATTTAAATTAATATCCAATAACTCCAAGTATTATACTTCATAAGATTTATTAATAATCACTTGAAGTAGAAAGAAAATAAACTAAAAGAAATAGAAGTTGAAATCTAATTATCTAATAAAAAAAAAAGCCACGTGTATAGATTCTCCTACTTGGTATAAAGCCCAATTGCCACAGCCACATTCCATGAAGAAGAGAGCGAGGGCAGAGCTACACAAAACTTATATCTTCCCTCTGTTAGTATGTTATGTAGATACTTAACTGGGATGCTCAGAAAGAGAGTCCCTGGGGAGCAAAATTCTAAACACACGTAGTATAATGTAATGTAGGTATGGCATAAGAAACAACTAGTGTGATCAATCCAGACAAGCATGGAAATACCTATTTGAAGTGATATAAGGTGAAATTAATGAGGACTATATACACGATGACTACAGTCATATAAGTGGAAAGAACAACCACCACAAACAATCCAAAATGAGCAATGCAAAAATACAGAGAACAGGCATTCCCCGAAAGGAGAGATCTTAGATGATCCTTCTATCCCTGCCCCCTATTACTTTGCAGAAGTGGGAAGTTCACAAGTGTGAAACGTTGTTTATATTTTCAGATTTCTTCAATTCACCAGTTTTTCTGACTTTTTTTTTTAAATCTTACTCCTTTTATTTAAAAATTTCTTTCGTTATGTGCAATATCTCTTCAGTAAGAGGGAGAATACACAGGGGAAATTTGATGATATAAAAACAAAGATGTCAATAAAATTATCTAAAAAATAGCATCTCCTATTGTCCATTGTTAGGAGCCAAGCTACTTCTTCCTTTTCAACTCCCTCTATATATAAAAAAAGAAATCTAGACACAAACTCATGTCTTTTGACTCTCCCTTGCTCTTCTTTTATGCCACTTTGTATATTCATGTTCCTTTCATCCATTTTAGAAAGTAGGCTAATGTATACATCACTGGCTATAATTTAGATGTTATGGCTAAACAATTATGTATTTGTTATATTATAAGTCCAATTGCATTAAGTAGTATAATACCTTTACTTTTTTGTATTCGCTTCCTGAATCAATCAAGCAATTATTAAGCATCTGCTATATGGACAAGTACTCTGATAAAGTAAATTCCTGAAATAATCTTTACTCTATGCCTTTAATACCGTACCTTGCCTCTGCAACACTTTAATAAGGTACCACTACTAATCTGGTTGCAGACAGAGATGACTACATACTACACAAAAGTAATTAAAAGTTTCTTAGGAATTTGCTCCACAACCACAACATGTTTTACGTAAGGGAAATGTCACAAAGGCAAATTTCTTTGACTTAATTTCCACCTGGTAAAATAATGGAACTACATACTTTAAAAATCATACAATTCTTCTAATTTCTATTAAAAATAAGAACCATATTCTGTTGTCAATATTGACTACAACAAGGTATGATACCATAGAGGAATAGATGAGGATTTTACAATCCCTTCATTATTTAACTTAGGATAATTTAGGATAATTATTTAATTTAGGATAATTTAGGAACAAGTTAAAAAAGAAAGTTCACAATGAAAAATATAGTTGAAAATCCAAAACAAGTAAAATCTCAGAAGTCTGAACTTCTTATCTCTCTGTTTGTGCCTTTGCCTTTTTATATATCTTTTCACTCTACTTTCCTTTTTCTCTTCCTCTCTTTTCTCCTTCTACTACTTTCTCTGTCCTTTTAAATGTGTATACATACATATAATGTATGGTATATTATAATATATAAAATTATATATGTACAAACACAAATATATATTAAATCAAGGAAAGAGAAAGAGAAAAACAATCCATGTCTTGGTTCCAAGTAGACACAAATAGAAAAAGTGCCATCCTTTGATACTATTGATTCATACATTCAAAGGATATGGAATTTTCCTTTTTTCTCTAGATACAGGACTAGAATTAGAGTAAGTCACAAACACATTCTTGCTTTGTTTTTCTATGAGCAGTAGGAATTCAAGATGGCAGGTTTTTGTTCAAGATTTATGCTCATGGAATAGAAGAAAACTACTCTGCCTTTGCCTAAAATCAGACCTACTCTCTGTGTTTATCTGAAATTACATTTAAGTTAGACAATTTCAGAGCTTCCTGGAAGAGTCTTTCCAAGCGATTCAAACTACATGTCCTCCAATGAGACCAAATAAAAGACTACTTTGATTATCTTCTTTCATTCATTTTTTTCTCTCTTGCAGCCTCAGAAACCATCCCCATTCTGTACACCCCCCCTTTACTCTTATTCTATATTTTCCTGGTTTCTCATCTCATCTTTTCCTCAGCTCAGATGGGGAAAAATATAATGGGTAACAGTAGGCAACTCAAGTAGAAATGGGCAGGCAAAAAGGATTCTTAGAATGAAAAGGGGATATCAAAATGTAAATATTTAGAGGCAAAAAATGTGATATAGAATTTCAGAAGGTACAGGAGTATAAAAGAAATATATTTACTGAGGGAAAAAATATTGGTGACTTTCATGATCTCAGGGAAGCTCAATATTGCCAGTACATAAACTGTACATACATCTAGTCATAGGTACTCATTCTGCCTAGAAATCATGAATTTAAATCAGAGTGGTTAGTATGGAATTGGCTCTAAAGTAGTAAAAAAGGATATCAAATTTTGCTTTGGTGCTTCTTTCAAGTTGTCAGGAGTCAATATCTTCATGAGATGTTTTCACGAATCCTACCTACTACCAGCAAAAGACATGGACTTTCTAACCTATCCTTTCAAAAGGAAACGTTCCTAACATAGTCCTATTTCTTCTTATTCAATGATCAGAATTTGTCTGCCCAAATGAGACATAACTTTTTGGACACAGAGTGAGAATTTGTTTGTCTTGATTATACATATATTTTATGTGGATTTTCTTTTTTTTTTTTTAACCTATGCAAAGAATTGGGGGAGAGAAAGAAGTTATCAAAGAGGTAGTCAAAAAAGAAAATGAAAAGAACCTTTAAAGTTTTCTTAAATGCACAGAAGAGAGTAGAAAGAAAATGAAACACAATGAAATAGGACAACTTTGAAAGTTACATGTTGCATTTATCATAGGGTTTAAAGTAAAAGTAAAAACAATCTAAATGTAATAAAGATCTGGAGTGAAGGGGTACTTTCTCTCTCTCTCTCTCTCTCTCTCTCTCTCTCTCTCTCTCTCTCTCTCTCTCTCTCATACAGTTATTTTGTAGGTTGAAATGCTCCTTTCATTTGGCATTTGTTAAGAATTAAAAAGTCATACTGGTTGTCCCATTAAGTTAAAGTTCTATATTCAACTAGTCTTCAGCAGCTAATTCATATTAATGAATGTCAGTGTCATTCCTTTTAGGTAAGGTATTTTCAGAGAAATGGAACCATCTGGAAACAATGCTTTGAGCAAAATGAGTAACTGATTAGCAGGAATTTTAGGAAATGTGGAAGGAGTGGAAATTTTTTAATAATTTTTATTTTTTAGAAAAGTTATCATGGTTACATGATTCATGTTCTTACTTTCCCCTTCACACACCCCCAAATAGTCCCCACCCACCCATAGCCGATGCGCATTTCCACTGGTTTTAACATGTGCCATTGATCAAGACTTATTTCCAAATTGTTGATAGTTGCATTGGTGTGGTAGTGTCGAGTCTACATCCCCAATCATGTCTGCCTCAACCCATGTGTTCAAGCAGTTGCTTTTCTTCTGTGTTTCCTATCCTGTAGTTCTTCCTCTGAATGTGGGTAGCGTTATTTTCCATAAATCCCTCAGAATTGTCCTGGGTCATTGCACTGCTGCTAGTACAGACGTCCATTACATTCTATTTTACCACAGTGTATTGGTCTCTGTGTACAATGTTCTTCTGGCTGTGCTCCTTTCACTCCGCATCAATTCCTGGAGGTCTTTCCAGTTCACATGGAATTCCTCCATTTTATTATTCCTTTGAGCACAATAGTATTCCATCACCAGCATATACCACAATTTGTTCAGCCATTCCCCATTAGAAGGGCATACCCTCATTTTCCAGGTTTTTGCCACCACAAAAAGTGTGGCTATAAATATTTTCGTACAAGTCTGTTTATCTATGATCTCTTTGGGGTACAAACCCAACAATGGTATGGCTGGATCAAAGGGCAGGTAATCTTTTATAGACTTTTGAGCATAGTTCCAAATTGCCAGCCAGAATGGTTGGATCAGTTCACAACTACACCAGCAATGCATTAATGTCCCAATTTTGCCACATCCCCTCCAACATTCATTACTTTCCCCTTCTTTCATTTTAGCCAATCCTATAGGTGTGAGGTGATACCTCAGTGTTGTTTTGATTTGTATTTCTCTAATTATTAGAGATTTAGAACACTTTCTCATGTGCTTATTAATACTTTTGATATCTTTGTCTGACAATTGCCTATTCATGTCTCTTGCCCATTTATCGATTGGGGAATGACTTGATTTTTTTATACAGTTGATTCAACTCCTTGTATATTTGAGTAATTAGACCCCTGTCAGAGTTTTTTGTTATAAAGATTTTTTCCAATTTATTATTTCCCTTTTGATATGGTTGCATTCTTTTTGTTTGTACAAAAGCTTTTTAATTTAGTATAATTTAGTATAATCAAAATCATTTATTTTACATTTTGTAATTTTCTCTAATTCTTCCTTGGTTTAAAAATCTTTCCTTTCCCAGAGATCTGACAAGTATACTATTCTATGTTCACTTAATTTATTTATAGTTTCTCTCTTTATATTCAGGTTATTCACACATTCTGAATTTATCTTGGTGTAGGGTGTGAAATGTTCATCTAAACCTAATCTCTCCCATATTGTTTTCCACTTTTCCCAGAAGTTTTTGTCAAATAGTGGATTTTTGATCCAAAAGTTGGGCTCTTTGGGTTTATCATACACTGTCATGCTGACGTCAATTACCCCAAGTCTATTCCACTGATCTTCTGTTCTGTCTCTTAGCCAGTGTCATATTTTTTTTAAACCCTTAACTTCTGTTTATTGGCTCCTTGGTGGAACAGTGGTAAGGGTGGGCAGTGGGGGTCAAGTGACTTGCCCAGGGTCACACAGCTGGGAAGTGTCTGAGGCCAGATTTGAACCTAGGACTTCCCGTCTCTAGGCCTGACTCTCAATCCACTGAGCTACCCAGCTGCCCCCTAGTACCATATTGTTTTGATGACTGCTGCTTTATAGTATAGTTTAATATCTGGTACTGCTAGGCCACCTTCTTTCCCATTTTTTCATTATTTCCCTTGATATTCTTGATCCTTTGTTCTTCCAAATAAACGCTGTTAATAGTTTTTTTCCTAATTCAGTAAAGAAGTTTTTTGGTAGTTTGATAGATATGGCACTAAATAAATAAATTAGTTTGGGAAGAAGGTCATTTTTATTATGTTAGCTTGTCCTACCCATGAGCAATCAATGTTTTTCCAATTGTTTAGATCTAATTTTAATTGTTTGGAAAGTGTTTTGTAGTTGTGTTTGTATAATTCCTGTGTTTGTTTTGGTAGATAGATTCCTAAGTATTTTATATTGTCTAGGGTGATTTTAAATGGTGTTTCTCTTTCTACCTCTTGCTGCTGTGATGTGTTGGAAATATATAGAAATGCTGATGATTTATGTGCATTTATTTTGTATCCTGCAACTTTGCTAAAGTTGTTGATTATTTCTACAAGCTTTTAAGTTGATTTTCTAGGATTTTTTAAGTAGACCATCATATCATCTGCAAACAGGGATAGTTAGTCTCCTCATTGCCTATTTTAATGCCTTCAATTTCTTTTTCTTCTCTAATTGCTTCTGTTAGTGTCTCTAGTACAATGTTAAATAACAGAGGCGATAATGGGCATCCTTGTTTCACACCTGATCTTACTGGGATGGCTTCTACTTTATCCCCATTGCATGTAATGCTTGTTGATGGTTTTAGATATATACTGTTTGTTATTTTCAGGAAAGGTCCTTCTATTCTTATACTTTCCAGTGTTTTCAGTAGGAATGGGTGCTTTATTTTGTCAAAGGCTTTTTCAGCATCTATTGAGATAATTATATGATTTTTGTTTGTCAGCTTGTTGATATGGTCAATTATGTGGATGGTTTTCCTAATTTTGAACCATCCTTGCATTCCTTGTATAAATCCCACCTGATCATAGTGGATGATTCTCTTGATCACTTGCTGGAGTCTCTTTGCTATTATTCTATTTAAGATTTTTGCATCTATGTTCATTAGGGAGATTGGTCTGTCTCCAGATAATCTGATAAGGACAGTTTAGTTGATAAGGAAGTAATAGGACATGGGAGATCTTTCTGTTAGCTCATAGCTGCTTCTTCTTTGCAGCATGAAGTTTATTATATATACTTCACGACTCATTTCACACAAAAGAACCCCCCTGAAACTTCGCATTTTTGCAGAAACACAAATTACGTCACAGCAAAGCACAATAAAGTTATAGTTTTACAAAGAATTTCCTTATGAAGATAATGCCGGATGAGAAAAAGTCTCAAGGTTAAAAATGAGCCTCACTTTATCTAAAAGTTATTTTGCCTGAGATTGCCACTCAGTGACCTTGGGACGCCTGGAGCAATTAGAGAAATATACCCACAGCTGCAGCTTTTACTCTGCTGAGTGAAAAAAAAAACGCTGTTAATTCATTAAGTGCTGGTTTACTAAGACCTTAAATTTTTCTACAGGCTATAATTTTTTTCAAAAAGACAAGATATGGATCATAAAAGGGCTCAAAAGAGGAGTCTCAGATTTTCATCTATTTAAGACTGTTTCTCTTATTGGCCTCCCACAGGTCTGTAGTTTTCTTTCTCTCTTTTTGAGCTACGTGGCTTATCAGTACCATATTTGTGTCATAAAGTGAGTTTGGTAGGACTCCTTCTTTGCTTATTATATCAAATAATTTGTATAGTATTGGGAATAGTTGTTCTTTAAATGTTTGTTAGAATTCACTTGTGAATCAATCAGGCCCTGGCGATTCTTTCTTAGGGAGTTCTTTGATGGCTTGTTCAATTTCTTCTTCTGATATGGGATTATTTAGGTATTCTATTTCTTTTGCTGTTAATCTAGGCAATTTATATTTTTGTAAATATTCATCTATATCACCTAGATTGCTATATTTATTGCCATATAATTGGGCAAAATAATTTTTAATGATTGCCTTAATTTCCTCTTCATTAGAGGTGAGGTCTCCCTTTTCATCTTTGATACTGTCAATTCTGCCTTTTAAACAGTTATTTTTCTTGCCAGATCCCTTCCATCTTTCTCATAATGTCAGATTCGAACTCTACAAGAGCTTGTGACCAGTTTTCATTTTTTTGGGAAGGTTTGGATATGGTTAGTTGTTTGTTCTCCTCTGCTGTTTGCTCTGTTGTCTGGCTTTTTTCCGTGTAAAAGTTATCAAGTGTTAAAGATTTCTTCTTGATCTTTCTCTTCTGGGGTTCTTGTGTCTGGCTTGCCATTGTCAGCCCAGCACCCTCTCAGCTTTAACCTCATGCCCAGGGTCTGTCTGTACTCTTTAGGCTCCTGAGGTCTCAGGTCTAGTTGTTTTCAGGGTCAAGCCTCCTGGTGGTCCCCTTGCTTGTTCCTTTGCCTGAAGCTCTTTTAACAGTCTCAGGGACCTGCTTCCACAGTCATGCACCCCTCTACACTGGGTCTTCACCCAAGGTCCGCGCCTGCTCTCAGGATCTGCATCTGCACCTGTGTCCATGCCTGCTCTCAAGGTCTGTGTTCAAAATCCATGTGTCTTAAGTCTTGGTGCTCTCAGGAGCAGGCCCTGGTGATCTCAGGTAGCTGCCAAGGACTTAATGGATGCCCCAAACTTATTCTAACTCTTGTGCGCTGGCTTTGGCCCTGTAGGAGAGAGTTGCTCAGCCCAAGTTTTATGATAGCTATTTTGCCCCCTTATAGCATGGAAATGCCCAGATCCCATGTGCCTTCAATGCTGCGCCCTGTTTTGGGGTCCCTTTGTTCGTCTGGATTTGTTTTCATGTCCTCTTGAGGAGTCCTATATTTGTGGGTTAGGAAAGGTTAAGCAGCTCCTTTTAGATTGACATGGATAAATCAAAATGTACTCTTTTCTTTGGATATGGTCTCCAAAACATTCATCTAACTAATCTATTATTTACCTTACATTTTTTATCTTTTCTATACGGATAGCTTGTTAAAATATGAATTATCTGATTTATCTGAATTCTGCTTTATCCTTTTGAAAAATAAAAAAAAGAAATTTGAGATCAGATAATATTAATGAACCCATGTTAGCTCCAAAGATCATCATTTCCTCTAAATGCTAACAAATGACATTTTCAGTTGCCCATTCCAGAATTCAGTCATTAGCAGAATGCTTAGCACATAGTACATATACAGTAGAAGATAGAAAGGAACAGATGGAAAGTATGTTATCATATAATAATGGAATGTTGACTGACTTTTTGTCTAAATCAACTTCCTATTTACTAACTTATTTTCAAAATCAGCCCTTCCTCCCCATTCAGTTATTACCTTTGATGTCCATTTTTGTCACTAAATTAGCACAGTGTCTTGTACATAGTAGTCATTAAAGATATACTGTCTGTTTTTAGATAGATTTGTTGAAGTAGGTAAACTTGTGCATTAAATTAATTTGTTCAGGCCTCAGGGTCCCTTTTATTTTATTTTACTTTTTTAAATTTTACATTAATTTAATTTTTAAATTTTATTTAATTGATTAATTATGAAAATTTTTCCATGGTTACATGATTTGTGTTCTCTCCTTCTCCTCCTTTCACACCCCCCCCATAGCCAACAAGCAATTTGAGTGGGTTTTACATGTGTCATTGATCAAGACCTATTTCCATATTATTAATAGGTGCAGTAGTAGATAGTTTAGAGTCTAGATCCCCAATCATATCCCCATCAAACCATGTGATCAAATAGTTGTTTTTCTTCTGTGTTTCTACTTCCACAGTTCTTTCTCTGGAGGTAGATAGTGTTCTTTCTCTTAAATCCCTCCGAATTGTCCTGGGTCATTGCATTGTTGCTAGTATAGAAGTCCATTACATTCTATTGTACCACAGTGTATCCGTCTCTATGCGTAATGTTCTCCTGATTCTGCTCCTTTCACTCTGCATCAATTCCTGGAAGTCATTCCAGTTCACATGGAATTCCTCCAGTTTATTATTCCTTTTAGCACAATAGTATTCCATCATCATCAGATACCACAATTTGTTCAGCCATTCCTCAATCGAAGGGCACCCCCTCATTTTCCAATATTTTGCCACCACAAAGAGCTCAGCTATAAATATTTTTGTACAAGTCTTTTTCCATATTATCTCTTTGGGATGTAAACCCATAAGTACTATGGCTGGATCAAAGGGCAGACAGACTTTTAAAACCAGGCTTCCTTTTAGAATAGTGAGGGAGGCAGCATAACATAGGTGAAAAAAAATTGGACTTTGGAACTAGGGGTCCAAAGCTTGAATTTCAGCTCTTCAACTCATGAGTACCGATAATTCACTTTCCTTCTCTAGACCATCTTCATCTAGAAAAAAATGAAGGAATTGGAATCAATGGCATCTAAGCCCCCTTCTAGCTCTAACATTCTATTATCTCTAAGATATCTTCATGCTATAATGTTATATGTTCTTACCATATACACATCACATTCCTATTGTGGCTACAAAAAGATAGCTGATTTGGAGGAAAAGTCTCTCTATACCTCTTCTTCCTCCAATACCTGGTTTTATGATTTTGGAAGATCCAAAATGTATTCCAGGATCACAGATTTAGAACTTAAGGGAACATTAGATTATCTAGTCCAAATTTCACAGGTGAAGAAACTGAAACTAAAAGTTAAATGGCTTGTCTAAGTTCCCATAAGTTTGCAATCTTAAAGACTGTCAACAACAAAGATGTACAAAAAAAAATTAAGTGTGTCATTTCCATTGGTTGCCTGGAAAATCTCCCCAAAATATCCAGGATTGGGAGCTGGTTACCATTCAACATGCTTTGAATCAGACAGGTTTTCCACTTGACCTTGAGATTTTTCAAAGCCTCTGCTAAAATGTGTAGGCAGACAGCTACTTAGCTCAGATTGTCTGAGAGACAGATGAAGCTAATGGAGTTGCGTCAAATGGCAAAAACTGAGATAGATGTTCTAAGGGCTTCAGTCCTCTAGTCCCCAAGCAAACAAACCTCTTCCCATCAGGCATGTTAGCTAAAAGCTTCACAGAAGGGGAGGACAAATGTGAGAAAGGCAATGGCAGAATGATGGATTGATTAAGGTAAGGCTCAAAGCACTTGGGAAAAAGACACTGAGGCAGCTGGAGAAATTTGGCATATTCTAAAGATAGCCTACATTCCAATATTCACTTCCACAAGTAGGAACTATCCTAACCAAGTAACCTTTCACACTAGAAATGAGATCATTAGGCATAAATGTCTCCAAAGGATGCTTTCTTATCTTATTCAATTCTGTAAGAAATATTCTATTACCCTAAAAAGTCTTTTTTTTTCATTTTTATAATTTTAAATAGAAAAAAAAGACCCTCTCATCATTCAGCATTTTCTTTATCCTTCACAGAGTCCTTTACTTTCATGGGACAGAAAGTAACAGATGGAAAGCACATTATCTCTTAATAACCCCTCCCTTTATAGACGAGCAATGACTTGTAGTGGTCTTCTTAGTTCTGTGCTGGTGTCCTTGGAAGGAGAATTTTGACATGAACATTTGAGGATTTTGGAGAATTATTTTTTTCTTTATAGTCTTCCTTCCACTATTTTTTCAGGTACAATGTGACAACTTCCTGTCTGTTATTGTTAACAGGAGCAGGGTTGAGAAGAAGATAGACTCAGGTCACAGAGAAAGAGACAGCAGGAAACAGAGGAGCAGGGAGGGAGATATAAAGAGAAACAGAGGATGAGAAAGAGGGACACAGAGATGGACACCCTGATGGACAGTCGTAGATCAGAGGGAGAGTCATACAGAGAGATTACCTATTATGATGTTGATCTCTCTAATTTGGAAAGGTCTTAACCTCAGTCTACCCTAATTCTTCAACTATAAAAACAGGAAGCTATAGGATGTGTACATTCGATATGAGCTGATAGTCCTACATATTGAAAAAATATATGTAAACCTGAGCAAAAACTTAGTATCAATGCTAACTTTCAAAGAACCCATAGAAAGGGGCAGTCTTATTTAATGGATAAAAATCCTGTCTTTGATCTATCCTAGGTTACCCAGGGAAAATTATCTAAATTCTCAGAACCTAGACAACTCTCTTAAGGTACAAGTTATAGAAAAAGTGCCTATCTTCACTGGTAAAAAAATCACATAATCATCATCATCATCATCATCATCACTCATACTACACATTAAGATTTGTAAATATTCATTCATTTTTTGCTCACAAGAACCCTGGAAGGTATTGCTGCTATTATTTCCATTATTTAGTTGAGAAAACTGAGGCAAACAGAAGGGACACATAGCTAGTGGTATTTGAGGCAGGATTAGGATTCAAATCTTCCTGATTCCAGGTCCAGTACTCTCTCCATTTGCACCAGCTAGTTAGGTGCAATGATGAAATCACAGGTCCAGTCAAATAAACACAATAATGAGTCATTCAATACAATTCATCATGCCATTTGTTAAAATGGCCATCGTGCTTCTAATATCACCTTGTAGATTTGAGCTTCCTATTTCTTTTCTTTCTTCTTACCCCACAGAGTAAAATCATCTAATAATGAATCATTGTATTCAAATCTACTCATGACTATAACAAATTTCCTGCCACTACCTCACAATTTAACATGTTTACGAATGAGCTCATGCTCATTCTCAAATAGAAGCTAATTTGAGAGCCAAAAGATCTATAAAAAGTTGAAGTATTTTATGAAAATTAAGACCACTGAGATCTCTGGAGCAATAAGCATCTTTCAGGGCAGTCCAAGACCTGGAAATGTTTTGCAAAAGAACCAGCAAATAGTTGGAAGGAAAAATCACTGCCCTATAGCGTAAGGAACAGCATCCAAATTGTGAGGTTTTGCCAAGGATTTTGCTCTGTGTCGAGACAGCTAAATGTTCTATGACTCATTTTCTATAAAATGAAGGGTTTGGATGAGACGGTATTTAAAGTTTGTGCCAACCCTGGTCTTCTATGATTCTATGAATGAAACTTCACACATGCCACCTACTTGCTTCGTGAACTTTCTGATGAATGGGAAAGTAAAATGGTTTTAAAGTAACATAATGTTTTCTATGCCAACCCCTCTACGTATCTGGGAACTCTTTCCCTGTTACTGTTGCACACAAAGGTCCAGTGTCTTTGCAAGGAATACAAATTAAAACATATTTTCAATGAATTGAGAGAGTACCTTTTCACTGTCCTAGATAAGAGGACAGAATTTAGTGCTAGAACTAAACGAAACTAATTCTTTCATTTTACAAATGAGAAAACTAGTTAATGATCAGCTCGTTGATAAAAAAAAAAGGAGGGCATGAGGCTTCCAAGAAAGAAATGGAAAGGGCTCAACCATTAGTAGGACCAGGAAGATCACAGAATGGTATCTTGAAACTCCACCAAATTTCTTTTCTTTTCTCTCTTTCTTTCCATTTAATTCCTTTTTCTTATGAGGGACAGCATACCAGATGGTAGTATGAATTAGCTTCTATCACAGTGAGCAGTTGCTGAATGTATCATGTCCCAAGGGGTTTGCTCCCAGCTGTATTTTGGCATCCCAGCTGAAGGAGAATGCCACTAATAGATTTTAAATTAAAATAACAATAATAATATACATCTTGGCCTTTCAGGATAGCCTAAGAATATGTCTTTTGTTATTTAAGGAGAATACACTGTCTCCATCCTGCCTCTGACCTTCTCCTTGGTTGCTTCTATTTCCCTGGGGACTCATTGAAAGATGCAAAAGAAGGGATGACTGAGAGCAATAGATAGTCATTAACTTTGCTGAGGATCCTGGTTATGGTTTTCTGATTCAACATCTTTAAGTACTGAAAATGTTATCAGAATCAGAGATCTCTTAAAAAACAAAAGAAAGGAAAAAATAACTAGGAGACAAGCAGGACCCATAATAAATTCCTCAGTGACAAATTGGAGCCATGCTAACAGTTACAAATTGTATAGCACTTAACATTATAAATGCCTTTTAAAAATAACCCAAGCATCAGGCTTTTCAGCCAAATGGGCCTTCCAAAAATTCTAAAAATAACTTACACATGCATATGCTAGCATACTACTCATTCAGAATGAAAGAAGGAATGGAATTGTAAAAGCAGATATGCAGGAAAATGCTAAAAGTTTCCTTTATTAAATGTCAATAAATGTTCTTTGGCTTTGGGCAAAGCTGATTCTGGAAACACTAGAGACTTGTGACATTTTCAGCTCATCAGTTTAAAACTTTAATTCAGAGTTAATCTCTCCATAGAGTTGGAAAACTGCTTCCCAGTTTTATGCTGATCTGTATTAAGCTAGCATTTTTGTTGGTTTTTTTTTTAATCATTTTTAGTCATTTCAGTCATTTCTGACTCTTTATGACCCCAATTTGGGGTTTTCTTGGTAGAGTTAAAGGAAGGGTTTGCCAATTTCTTCTCCAGCTCATTTTATAGATGAGGAAACTGAGGAAAAGAGGGTTGATGCTGAATTTGAACTCATGAAGATGAGTATTCCTTATTCTAAAAGTTATGCTCTATGCAACTATGAGGCAATCTAGTTGCTCATATAAGCTAGTATGGGAACTGTAAAATCTGAATTACAATTTTACAAAGTCTGCTTTGCAGCATTATATGAATTACTTATACCTAAATATGAATGGGTGCAGGATTTCCTTAGCTGAAATATTGACTTTGCTGGTGCAGATCTCAACTTTTTCCCATGGGTTTTTTTAAAATTTGTAGTGCACATTTTCCCCTGGATCTCACATAGTTATCTACCTGATGTGATAAAGATATTCCTCATATTCTCATGATTGAAGTTACTGATGAAACATTAAGATTGTCCTTAGCATTTTCTGGCAATAGAGTTTCCTTGAAGGATCATGAATGGGATTATGTGACCGCAAACAAGCTTGGGAATCTTTGGAAGTGCAAAATAAAAGGAAGCAAGCCCTTTCCTGTCTTCCAGATAAATTTTGGGTCCAATTCATTGTTCATCAGCAGGATTTCTTCAAAATATATATACTGATGAACTAATTCAATGATTGGCCCCTAAAGAGTCATGTTATTTAGGCAATATACAATTTAAATCCTTTGTTGTTGTTGTTTTTCCTAAAGAAGATGGTTAAGCCTCTTTTGAATGGCTGTGGATTTCATTAAGAGAATTAGTAGCATCTTCCTATTCAGTACAATTATAACAATGTCATCTGCAAATAAGAGAATTGGGACAATTCTGATTAAAAGACATGGATAGAAAATATTTTTACTAGAGGACATCCTCCATAATAATGAAAAACATTATATAAAACCGTATCTCTTTGTTCCATTCCTCATGTAATGTTGATATGCAGGGTCATCATTACCAAAATTATATTTGTGGTCATAACTTATGTGGAAACCATCTGTTTCATGAGAGCTTTTTTAAGGACTTAATTTTGTTCTATTTAAAAAAAAACATTTTGTTTCTGTGGGTATCATGAAGTGCTGTCATTCATTAAATTCTTTTTCCTTCAGTAATGCATTATTTTTCCACTTACATGTAAAAACAATTGTTGGCAATCATTTTGAGTCCCACATTTTCTTTTTCCCTCTCTTCCCTCTCTATAACTGTTTTGAAATATGTAAACAATGACAGAACAGTATTTTATATTATTTTCTGCTATAGCAGGTTTTGTGACTGTAAAGCTATAGTCCGCAATAAAAAATCATGTGTAGAGGACACTGGGTGGCTCAGTGGATAGAGAGCACTAGGCCTGAGAACAGGAGGTCCTGGGTTCAAATCCGATCCTGGCTGTGTGACCCTGGGCAAATCACTTGATCCCAATTGACTAGCTTTTACCTTAGAACAGATATTTGTAAGACACAATTTTTTAAACATCTGCAAAGATATATTATTTTCTAAAGTTTTCATTGATTTATTCATTTATTCATTCCCATAAAGATTCTATTTATATGAGAAATTAGGAATGTGGATGGATAGTTGCTATCCTTCTTGTCTTTTTTGGTTAAAATTATCAACTTTTATCAATATGTTATATTTTCTTGTAATCCTCCTTCATTCATATACCTTGAAAGGCAATTCTTGAGCACATTTAAAACACTATTGCCTCTAGCACAAATTTCTTCTATCTACATATTCAATTAAGTTCAGGAACTTCTTCTTTAAGTGTCATTACTACTCGTATCAGGTATTTATGTCATACAATTCAAATGAAGTGGTTGCATTATCTTTCCCCCAAAACTAGACCACCACTGGCAGATGCATTCCTCAATTCATCCATTGATATATTTCTAGTTTCATTTAGAAATATTCTGATGTACTGCTTAATTGGGTTTAATATCAATTTCTTCAGGTTCATTTTTCCATTAAGTAGTTTCTATTGTTGGGGGAGAATTGTATTGTTAATAATTTTCCATATTCCTCCTCATTAATATTTTCTAAATACATTTTTATTTTGAACTCTTAATTTCTATTTCTCTCTGGTTGGCAAGATCAGTAGTTTGTTAAATGATGTGGTTTGTTGTTTTCAGTCTCCTGGTGGCAACTGCTTTTACATCAGTTAGACTCATTCATGAAGTAGTAACATTGAACGTTTATTTGTTTATCCTTGTCTATTTTTTCCCTTAGTAGGAGAAGCTCAATTAAAATAGGTCAGATTGGAATGGCCACAAGTGAATGTAATTAATGTATTCTCATACTTGTCCTTTCTTCTAATTTTGTATTGATTATGATATTTGTTCTAATTAGTATAATACTTTACCACACAGATGTAACTGATTTTGAAATGACTCCCAAAACTTGTAACCAGTCATTTCCATTATATTACAATAGCATCAGTTTCACATTTTGTGATATTGTTGGTGCTCAACAGAATAAACATCTTGAAAAAATATTTTGATGAATAAATATGATGCTTCTGAATAGTCTACAAATCTCGTTTCTTAACCATTGAACCATATTTTTCAACATAACTCCTCTGAGTTAATTTCACTGTGAATAAAGCTATATCTTAACTTGGAGGATCTTGTCAGATTTTTTTTCAGATAATGTCTTTATCTTTTCACCTAGTACAATATTCAGCACATAGTAAAATTATTTTAATTATATTTTGTTTTTATCAGCTTATTGTGAGCCATGGCTAGGTGAAATGACCAAATCGTCTTTTCGATTGCCTTGTTTGTCATTTGTTACAGCATGATGGTATTCCATTACAGTCATATACTATAACTTGTTCAGCTATTCTACAATTGATGGGCAATCCTTCAGTTTCTTTGCCACCATAAAAAAGAGCTACTATAAATATATTTGTACAAGTATGTCATTTGCACCTAATTTCTTTGGGACACAGACCTACTACTAGAGGTATTGGTGTGTCAGAGGACATCCACAGTTTTATGGTCTTATGGGTTCCAGATTGCTCTCCAGAATGATTGGATCAGTTCATTGCACAGTGGAATCATGTTTTTTTCCACATTTTTTCACATCTCCTCCAATATTTATCATTCTTTCTTTTTTTGTCATACTAGCCAGTCTAAATGGTGTGAGGTGGTACCTCAGATTTATTTTAATTTTCATTTCTCTTATTAATAGTGACTTGGAGAATTTTAAAATTTGATTAAAGATTGGTTTAATTTCTTCATCTGAGATTTACCTGTACATATCCTCTGATCATTTGTCAATTGGGGAATCCTTTGTATTCTTATAAATTTGACTCAGTTTTCTATATATTTTAGCTGCTATATCTTGAAGAAGACTTCAATAACTCTTATTTTTAAACTCACTCAACTGACATTTAGTAAGTTACTTTTGCTATACGGACATGACAGAAAAGAAATGAATTGAAACAACATAGATGGATGCAACTGGTCTCAGGATGAGAATTTTTGAGGTGCAAAGGGTCTTTGCAGCAATAAAGGCCACCCCCTACTCATTTTACCATGAGCAAAGTGAGTATGAGAGAGGTTAAATGTTATGTCCAAGTACAGCTAATGAATATCTGAAGCAGTGAACTCAAATCTTTTTCTCCAAGCCCTATGCTACATAGCTTATTCATAAAGACTAAACTGCCTGGTTTTCCTATGTTTCAACTGTTTTGTAACTTACATTGAGTTAATTATTTAGGGGATCATGATGTGGAAAAAAACAAGATCAGATGGAAAATAGGTAGGGCACACAAGTCAAGTGAGTTTGAGTTATTATTTTTAGGATAGGCATTATCCATGCAAAAGAATCTTTGAAGGCATTATTATTGTTGTTCATTCTTTTCAGACATGTCCTATTCTTTGTGACCCAATTTGTAGTTTTCTTGGCAAAGATACTGGAGTGGTTTGCCATTTTCCTCTCCAGCTCACTGGAAACTGAGGCAAGCAGGGTGAAATGGTTTGTCCAGGATCACACAGCTAATAAATGTCTGAGGTCAGATTTAAATTCAGGAAGATAAATCTTCTTGACTCCAGGCTTGGAACTCTATCCACTGTGTCACCTTGCTCCCTAGGATCCTAAGAGCCCTCTCTCCCGCAGATTCATCCATACATCCCTTAATATCGCAAGATATAATTTATTGGAATATAATATTGGAATACAATACAATGATTCATTGGGGTAAAATTTATTGGATTACAATAAATAACTAGTAAACCCAATCTAAAGCAAACTCTTAAAAAGACTGAATTTTAAGGCTTAAAATTTGAATCCTTACATAAGTCACTATATGTAAGCTCTAATGACAGGAATTTTGACATAAAAAAAAACATTTTGTTTTTCACTTTTTTCCACTCTAAAAGCTAGCAATCATCACATCAGGAAATCAACCTTTTGCAATCCACCTTTCAAGGGTTTCTATTTTTTGACCAGTGAGTCAGAAGAACTGAATGCTATTTTATCAGTTTGCATCTGTGTTGCAGTGTCCTTTGATACAAATGACCTCATCACCAGCAGTACATGTGGTTTTGTGCCTGTAGCATGAGGAGAAAACAACTCCAAATTCATTTTTTTCTTCAGGGATTTATTCAGGGTTATATCAGGACTCGATGTCTTGATTTATTGTGGATATTCACTAATATTGGAGAATTCAATTATTCCCCAAGATATTCTTATTGATCATTTACAATGAAGTGGCAAGACATCACAACACAGAGGGGACTCAGTTTTCCATTTTTAATGGTCTCAAATGATTTTCTTTAATTTTGATGTAAACTCAACCATGATTTATTTTAGAGATGATTGTATTTAATCAGTAAGTTCAAAAAAGAGGAATTGGAAATGTCTTTTTTTTTCCTCTAGGTTGGATGAAATCCAGATTGTTGACAGTCTTCAAAGGAATGATGCAACCCAGGGCTGGCAGCTTAAGAAGGGTTATTTAAGGGAAGCCACAGGCCTGGCTGGCCTCAAAATCTCTTCCTCACTGACCAGCCCTAGTCTGAAATTTTCATTTTCACAATGACTGATTAGTTAAGGAAGAAAATTAGGGGGCAATGTTTCCAGAAGCCCAGATTTAAATGCAAAGGCCGGTGTGGTGGCCTACAAAGAACACAAAAGTAGAAGTTAAAAAAAAACCCAAAACAGGAAACCTGAAATGCTGTTTTTGGCTCTGCCTTTTAATATCCTCTTGGTCATCTTGGGCATCTTGGTCAAGTCATCTAAACTCTCAAGTTGAAAACATATACCATTTACCTGCATTATAGGAGAATATTGTTAAAGAAATAAATACATAAAGTTTCTTTATATCCTAAAATATTAAGAAAATTTATTGTCTATATAAAGATATTAGGATGATTATGATGAACAGCATCATCACTTCAATTGATACTTTGGAAAGCAGAACCCCTTTCCTTCATGACTAATAATAATACACATTTTTGTAGTCTTTTTTTTAAAAACCCTTACTTCCATCTGAGAATCATTTCTTTGAATTGCTTCCAAGGCAGAAGAGTGGTAAGGGCAAGGCAAATTGGGTTAAGTGACTTATCCAGGATCACACAGGCAAGGTTTGAACCTGGGACTTCCCATATGTAGGCTTGGATCTCCATCCATTGAGCCATCTACCTGACCCTTAAATAGACTTTAATATTTCCTTTCCTTACAATAACTCTATGAGACAGATAACACAAATATTTTTTGCTGTTGTTCAGTTGTTTTTGATGTGTTCAACTCTTCATTCTCCCATTTGGAATATTCTTGGCAGATACTAAAATGATTCGTCTTTCTCCAGCTCATTTTACGGAGGAGGAAACTAAGACAAACGAGGGTAAACCACTTGCCGAGGGTCACATAGCTAATATGTTGCAGAGACCAGATTTATATTCAGGAAGATGAGTCTCCTACTCCATTGCACCACCTAACTGATGCAAACACAAATATTACTGTCTCCAATTTATTGTTGAAGAAATGGAGGTTTAATAGAATGAAATGCCTTTTCCAGGGCAACTTGCACAATTAGTAAGGGTTAGAACCAATTCTCAATTACTTGTCTCTTTTGACTTCCAATTTAGATGCTAAATCACTATATCATGTTGCCTTTCTGAAATGCAAAACAAATAAATGATTAAAAAATTAAAAAAATGAGTATAGATAGTATAAATAATAGGGCTTATGCTGGTAAATGCTTAACAAAAGACTTTGGGTTTAAAAAATGTCTAGCAAGGACAAATCTTTTAGTTTAATCTGCATTATTAAGATTTTCCTCACTACTTTCTATTGTCTCAATAATCAACAAAATAATTATATAAGCCCTGATTTGTAACATTTGCCTGATTTCTGAGGCATAAATATCTATACTGAAAATTTGACCTCAGCTCTTATGAACTCGAGCTGATTCCTACACACACAGCCCCCCAAAAAGCAAAACTGTAAGAAGAAATTCTCTTTGTTGAAGGGAGGCAGCATGATAACATGACAGCTAAAAGGCAAACCAACATCAAAGACCCAGCTCAGAGAATAAACGATTTCACAAAATGGTATGGAACTATCATAGGTTGCCTTAAAATGTTTTTTAAAAAATAATTTGACATTGAAGATTATTTATTTTTTTTGTTGATGGTTATTAAACCTAGACTGAAAAAAGTTTTATGGTTTAGAAAAATTTCTAGATTTAGAAAATGGCTACATAGCTTGGATATTCCAAATGACCAGGTGATATGATACTTGGCTTCTTTGTAATAAAAATGCTCTGGGAAAAGAGAATAAACATTTATATAGATCCTATTGGTAGCTAGACTGAGAAGTAAAATTTCTTGGGGTTCAGCTCTCCCTCATCCTCAGGGAGGGTTGGGACACTTCTGAAATACATGTGATCATTCAATCACCAAGCATTTAAGTGCCTACTATGTTCTGTGCCTCTAGATGGCACAGTGAATAGAGGTGGAGGCTAGGATAGAGAAAGACATGAGTTCAAATCCAATCTTAGACACTTATGCTAACTGTATGCTGTTGAGCAAATCGCTTAACTCTACCTCCGTTTCCTCCTCTCTAAAATGAGCTGGAGAAGAAAATGGATGGCAAACCACTCCAGTATCTTTGCCAAGAAACCCCACAAGGGGGTCATGAGGAGTAGGAGTTAGACTGAAATGACTGAACAACAAGATGTTGTAGGTACTATTTTAGGTACTAAGGATTAAAAAAAAATGGGATTTCACTTTTATAAAACAGTACTTTTTGTAGAAACTATTCCAGGAAACACATCTGGAAGTGAAAGGGAATGGATAAATAGCTGGAGGCTCATAGTCCAGTGATATGATTGGGAGAGGAAGAAACCTATTCCTAGAGAAACTCAAGGTTCCCAAGACCAAATGCAAAACATGGTACTAAGATGCCATGTAACCAACTACCTGATATCCTTGACAGAGAAGAATAATATGTTTGACAGTTGCAGTGTCTTCTGGTGTGGTAATAGTCATAATAGGCACAAAATTTGCATTTATCATGTGGTTTATTTTCGTTGAAGATTTTAGTCTATATTTGGTCTCTTCCCAAATGTACCATCACACAATTTTTACAAACTTCTTTCTGATATAGATGACATTAATAATCCAAATATCCACAAGGGGAAAACATTTTTAATGATGTGAACATAAAAAGCTCCCCAAAATGACTTAAAGCAACTTAATAACAGCATAGCTTGTGTTATTTTGAATACATTAATAATATTAATTTTCATGCTGATTTCTTAGCTTTAGTTTCAATTTTAAAAGCCATCTATTTTCACAAAGTACATCTCAAATAAAATTATTTGTTTTGTTTTTATAGCAAATATAACTAGGTAAATGTAAAATTGTTCCTATGAATTTTTTAATTTTAAGTTGCATCTTTATCCAGTTTCTTATTTCTTCTTTTCTTTCCTCCCTATATATTAAAACTTACCTTGAGACTTTGTTTTTGTTGTTTGTTTTGTTTTGTTTTGTTTTGTTTCATTGATTGTTGCTGTAAGATATTGTACAAAGATCCTCTAAAATTATTTTCCAATTCTGGCAGTTTTGACAACTATATTTCTTGGAAATTCCTGAATAACAATGGTTTTAACAAAAGTATTTGGGGGAAATAGTAAGAAAAGCTCTGTTTGTTTTAGTGTTGTGTCAAATCACTGACCTTTTTTCATGTAGAAAATGCCTTGAACTATTTCAGCTCATCTGACTTTCTTGTTGATTTTACAGCCTTTGTCAATGCATCCAAGGATGCAAATTTATAGCCGTCAGTTATAATTCTGGTAAACATTTCTTTCTTACAATATTACCATGTATTATAACCTTACTCCTTTTCAAAGAAAAAACATTTCCTGTTTACCTCTTTATATCTTTCTTCCTTTAAACTTTTGAAACCTATGAGAAATTTAAGAAACCTAAGAAAGGACAACATGGATTGCATCCACACCCAAAGAGCTCATCTAGCAAATGTTACCAAAATCTTTTACAGAATGGAAATATATAGTGCTCAGACATATTCATTTGCACATTCAGCACAATTTAATAAAGTTATAGCAAGCCTAGAATAATGTTTTATACATTATTAGCCAGTTCTTTAATACATCAAAAAGCAGAGATTTCATCTAGGCGGCTCCTCTATCCATCAAAAGACATGTATGTATTGATGGGTAGAGATATACATTATTAATATAGTCTTTTGGGTATAGTCAGAATAGTTCATTACCTGGTGGCCCAAATTCTGACAATGAACTTCTTTGAGCTTTAATAAGCTGGTCCCTCAATTTATGCTCACAATACATCACCAAGGCCATCTTAAACCAACAGGTAGAAACTCCCTGTGTTTTTGCTGCATTGGCTTAGCCTTTGAGAATTCCAGTTTAGTGTCATATAATGATGAAATAACAGACTTTGCTTTTAGGGAAAGAGATACTTGGGATATAGACAAGACGGACACAGTTGTTATACTCATGGGGATTACAGTCCAGAAAAAAGATGAAAAAAATGTATTCTAGAATTAACTACCATACAAGACAGAATGACTTAAGTGCTATAAGAGAGGATCCAATAAATCATTCAACATTGATAAAGAAAATATCACTTTCAGCCCGAGGGATTATGGAAGACCTCAAGGGTAAATCATATTTAATCTGGCACATTTTGTTGTGTTGTTGAGTTATTTTGCAATCATGTCTGCCTCTTCATGTCCCCACATGGGGTTTTCTTGGCAAAGATAATAAAGTGATTTTTCATATCCTTCTCCAGTTCACTTTACAGATGAGAAAACTGAGACAAACAAAGCTAAGTGCCTTGAGCAGGGTCACACAACTAATGAGTGCCTGAGGCTGAATTTGAACCTAGGAAGATGAGTCTCCTTGATTCCAGGCTCAGTACTCTATCCATTGGCTCCACCTAGCTGTCTAAAAATACTTTTAATTTAATAATAATTGACTTTATTTTTCTATACACACACACACATTTTGAGGTCAATGGCATTTCAGAATGATGTCTTGACTTGTGTGAATTGGATTTAAGGGAGGCAGAGTTGCACAAACTCAACAACCTCCCTCTCTCTTCCAGAATTATGGAAGTCTAGTGGCAAGACAAAAGTCAGGAGGACTAGTGATGTTCTGAGATGCAGTGGATCACCTTAATGTCTTCTTTGTCTAACCAAGCTTTAAGCACCCCATAGCACCTGCTTTGGCTACCTTCATGGCCATTGGAACAAATTATTCTCATCCACCTATTCCACTGGAGAAAGTTTTCACATGCTTGGAATAAACATTCTCCCCAACTCAACAACAGTTTTGAGACCTATCAGCTGCATCCAACCTGGGTTAGCCTGTCTACCAAGACAAGTTTTCACGGGCTGTGGCCATTACACGCCCTACAGCTTCCTGCAGCCATAGATAAAATTTGGGTGACAAGTGTACACCAAAGGTGGATGAGCAGTCCTGAAAAGGGCTTAGCAAGCCCTCACATCAGGGTGTATGGGGCATTCAGGGAGGATATAGATACGGATATAAATACACACACTTATATATGTACACACATGCATATGGAATAGAAAAATATTTATGAAGTACTTATTATAGTCTTATCACTGTGCTAAGGACTAGTGATGTAAGTAAAAAATTATAATAGAACCAGCTCTCAAGGAACTTAATATTCTAATTAGGAGAGAAAATACATCATATTTTGTTCACCTTAATATTTAGTTCATGGAGGACAGAAAGGTCAGGTGGAATGTAAGCAGAGGAAGTGGTAGAACAGGAGCCATGGTCCACACAACTCTGAGGAGTAAAAACAGGGCAGGTGGGTTGTCCCTTACCTAGAGCATATTAGGTTTAAGAGACAGAGTGAAGTGGTGCTCTGGGATAACTTTAGCAGAGTAGGAAAGGGTCTGGGGATCAGATCCAGATGATCTTGGGCTAACTACAGCTGGTAGGGTCTGGGCAATGGGGTAATAAAAATTGGTTAGGGAAAGGAAAAGTTTATGGTTCCCCTCAAGGGCATCAAGCATCGTAGATTCTTCATCCTATTGCCTGTTGTTGGGTTCTTAGAAAGGGTCATTGAATGAGAGGTCCATGGAAACTTGGTTTGGGGAAAGAAGAAGCAATAAATGAGTTCCTTGGTGGGTGAGCTCAGGAAGGGTTTGGAAAGATCCTGGCTCCAACTTTCCGCTATGGTGTGCCTATACATATTCATATAGCCACACATAGATGAATATACACATATATAGTCATGTGTATATGCATATATAGACATGCATCACACATGCATATATAAATATACATAATCATACACATAAACAAAATTGACAAAGTACTGGTCAATTTAATTTAAAAAAAGGAAGGAAGAAAACCAAATTAACAGTATCCAAGATGAAAAGGGAGACCTCACCTCTAATGAAGAGGAAATCAAGGCAATCATTAAAAACTATTTTGCCCAACTATATGGCAATAAATATAGCATCCCAGGGGAGATGGATGAATATTTACAAAAATATAAATTGCCTAGATTAACAGTAGAAGAAATAGAATACTTAAATACTCTAATATCAGAAAAAGAAGTTGAACAAGCCATCAAAGAACTCCCTAATAAAAAATTCCCAGGGCCGGATGGATTCACAAGTGAATTCTATCAAACCTTCAAAGATTTGGTAGAACTCTTTCTTTGCTTATTATGTCAAGAAAGAGTTCTACCAAACTCCTTTTATGATATAAATATGTTACTGATCCCATAGTCAGATCAAAATCAGAGAAAGAAAACTACAGACCAATCTCTTTAATGAACATAGATGCAAAAATCTTAAACAGAATACTAGCAAAAAGACTCCAACAAGTGATCACGGGGGTTATTCAGTATGATCAAGTGGGATTTATACCAGGAATGCAAAGATGGTTCAACATAAGGAAAACCATTCACATAATTGACCACATCAACACACAAACCAACAAAAACCACATGATTATCTTAATAGATTCTGAAAAGTCTTTGACAAAATACAACACCCATTCCTATTGAAAATGCTAGAAAGTATAGGAATAGAAGGATGTTGCCTAAAAGTAATAAACAGTATATATTTAAAACCATTAACAAGCATCATATGCAATGGGGATAAATTAGAAGCCTTCTCAATAAGATCAGGCATGAAACAAGGATGCCCATTATCACCTCGATTTTTTAACATTGTACTAGAAACATTAGTAGTAGCAATTAGAGAAGAAAAAGAAATTGAAGGTATTAAAATAGGCAAGGAGGAGACGAAGCTATCACTCTTTGCAGATGATATGATGACCTACTTAAAAAATCCTACTGAATCAACTAAAAAGCTAGTAGAAATAATCAACAACTTTAGCAAAGTTGCAGGATACAAAATAAATGCACGCAAATCATCAGCATTTCTATATATCTCCAACACATCACAGCAGCAAGAGTTAGAAAGAGAAACACCATTTAAAATCACCCTTGACTATATAAAATACTTAGGAATCTATCTACCAAAACAAACACAGGAATTATATGAACACAACTACAAAACACTTTCCAAACAATTAAAATTAGATGTAAACAACTGGAAAAACATTGATTGCTCATGGGTAGAATGAGCTAACATAATAAAAAAGACCACTCTACCCAAATTAATTTACCTATTTTGTGTCATACCTATCAAACTACCAAAAAGCTTTTTTACTGAATTAGAAAAAACTATAACAAAGTTCATTTGGAAGAACAAAGGATCAAGAATATCAAGGGAAATACTGAAAAAAAACCATGAAGGAAGGCAGCCTAGCAGTACCAGATATTAAAGTATACTATAAAGCAGCGGTCATCAAAACAATATGGTACTGGCTAAGAGACAGAAGGGAGGATCAGTGGAATAGGCTGGGGGTAAGTGACATCAGCAAGACAGTGTATGATAAACCCAAAAGCCCAACTTTTGGGACAAAAATCCACTGTTTGACAAAAACTGTTGGGAAAACTGGAAAACAATATGAGAGAGATTAGGTTTACTCAAATATATAAGGAGCTAAATCAATGGCATACAAAATAAAGCCATTCCCCAATTGATAAATGGGCAAGGGACATGAATAAGCAATTTTCAGATAAAAAAATCAAAACTATCAATAAGCACATGAAAAAGTGTTCTAAATCTATACTAATTAGAGAAATGCAAATCAAAACAACTCTGAGGTACCACCTCATATCTAGCAGATTGGCTAAAATGCTAGCTCGTGAGAGTAATAAATATTTTTTGGTGATGTGGCAAAATTGGGACATTGATGCATTGCTGGTGGAGTTGTGAACTGATCCAACTATTCTGCATGGCAATTTGGAACTATGCCAAAAGAGATCTAGAAGACTGCCTGCCCTTTGACCCAGTCATACCATTGCTGGGTTTGTACCCCCAAAGAGATCATAGATAAAAAGACATGTACAAAAATATTTATAGTCACACTTTTTATGGTGGCAAAAAACTGGAAAACGAGGGTTTGCCCTTCAATTGGGGAATGGCTGAACAAATTGTGATATATGCTGGTGATGGAATACTATTGTTTTCAAAGAAATACTAAACTGGAGGAATTCCGTGTGAACTGGAAAGACCTCCAGGAATTGATGCAGAGTGAAAGGAGCAGAACCAGGAGAACGTTGTACACAGAGATGGATATGCTGTGGTAAAATAGAATGTAATGGACGTCTGTACTAGCAGCAATGCAATGACCCAGGACAATTCTGAGGGACTTATGGAAAAGAACACTACCCACATTCAGAAGAACACAGGAGTGGAAACAGAGAAGAAAAACAACTGCTTGAACACATGGGTTGATGCGGACATAATTGAGGGTGCAAACTCGAAATGACCACACCAATGCAACTCTCAATAATATGGAAATAAGATTTGATTGATGACACATGTTAAAACTAGTGGAAATGTGCTTTGGCTATGGAGGAATGAAGGGGAAAGTAAAAACATGAATCATATAACCATGGAAAGTTTTTCTAAAAAATAAAATATTAAATGTGAAAAAACTTAAAAAAAATAAAACACTAGCTGCTTGATCCTAAGAAACTTTCTTAATGGCTCTCAGCTTCTCTTACCTCATCTGTAAAATGGGCGTAATAATAGCACCTACCCACACAGAATTCTTTTGATGATTAAATGACACAAAAGCATTTTTATTGTGTGTATATATTATATAGATAATATTTATGTATCATATATATTTATTATTTACATATAAGTTATAATTGAGTGTTGGAAGTTTTCCAGGAACTTGTCCTTTGTGGAAAATATATGTAAGGTAATGGGGTCACCAGGGATATTATAAAAAAACTAAGTGGTTTGTGGGAACACACTCTGGGATTTATGAGAGACTGGACCAGGATGGAAAGACCAGGGTTTACTGAATTCCCACAGGAATGGCAGTTGATCTTAACTGTCACTCAGCTTCCACTAGGCCAGAGTCTTGAAACAGACTGACAAGGTAAAAGGGACTAACAGCTTTAATTATGTTTGACTAAAAGTTGGGAAAGGGATTTCTATACTTACAATCTAAAGGATAAAACCACAGGGCAATGGGAGGACTTATTCTACTCTTATCTAAGTGGTCTAAACTAACAGGGCCTAAGGAGCTCTAAATGGAGTCTCTGGGGTAACTGCCTCAGACCTGGAACCTGCAAAGCTTGAGTACAGCTAGGGCTTTGTGGCTTTGGGATTCTCACTGCAATCCACTGATGATCTCTGGATGCCAGGAGCTAAAGTTGTCTGAGGAACCAAGTTGAGAAGGTATATGCTCAAGTCTCTGTCCATCAGATAGATCTGAAACTCCTCCTCTTCCTTGGCACAGGACTGTAGATCTTGACTCTTTGCTAAATGCCACCACCACACAAGATCCCAGGGGAAAAAGAGGATGCAAGGTGTCCTTTTCTCTGAGGTCTCCCAGGGCTCACCATAGTTTGTGTTAACCCCTAATGGAGTCCCTTCTCAGAGCCAGGTCCCCTCTTCCTGCTCCTTCATTCCAACCTGGAATTCCCAGCTCCAGCTCCTTCCTGCTATGTACTTAATTCCTAATCACTAGCTAATCTAATCTTCCTCACAACAGTTCCCCCCTTTGCACAAAGCCAAAATTACCAAAATGTTGGTATTTGTGCACTACAAACTAAACTAAAATTCTAACCCAAAATCACAAACAACCTACACTAACTCTATTCTGTCTAACACTATCCTACTCTACCCTACACTAGGGATTTCAACAAGGAAAGGTAAAAGGATAAGTACATTGAACATTTACATAGTTCAAAGCATAAAGTAACAAGTAACAATGCAAAATTTCCAACAAAATCAACAGCAAATATGAAATATCAAACAAAAGTCAAAACAAACATCAAACATAACTCCTATTCTAATACAGAACTATCCTACCAACTAATAAATGCAAACCATTTTGGAAAATACATTTTAACACAACATTGCATAAGTCTTTACATCAAAATTAAAACAAAACATCAAACTCTCTTATCCAAATTAGATTTGAATGTTTGCAACTCAGTTATACCAAAGTATTCACAGAATTTACAGTTATACACATATATACACATACATACATATATACAATATATACACAATATATACACATATGATATATATTGTAATGGGGATAATTTGAGGAAAGGTGTGTGGGATAAGGGAATTTGAAAGGAGGTTGTCAAAGACTTGCTAAGTGGGTAATCTAAGTTACAGGTAGGCTGGGATTAAGGAGATTCAGGATATAATAGGGCTGAAATCAGGAGTATAACACAGAATGGAAACAGAGATTTTTAGGGAGAGGAGAAATTAAACTAAACAGACAAACAGCAGGCTTTACAGACTAGGACTTAGACTCAAACACAGGCTGAGGGAAATAGACTAAACTGAAATTAACAAACAGGGTTTAGTTAATTTCATAGGAAGGGACTTGTTTTGAAGTTATGCCTTCCTTCAAGATGGATACCCTGGCTTCCCTTCAAGCCCAGAGTATGTTAGTTCTTTCCCTCTTCTTCCCTCTCTTAATAACTAACAGACAAATTATACTAATATTAAGGTCTGTTGAAAACACAAAAAAGGGTTTATTATCTTTAAAGGATAATTTGTCAGGAAAGTGGATCAAAGGAAAGCCCTAACAGTTGCCTCAGGAACCTCAGGTGGGGGAAGGGAGGCAAAGATGAAGTCTGAGTAAGGACCAGCCTTTAACTCATCTTACAAATCCTATTGCTATCTAAAGGGAATAAATGATGATTGACTAGTTTCTCTATATCTAATATTGTCAAATAACAATTAACCCTTCACAGATTTTGAACTCCTCTCTAATTACTCTCCTTATTAACTCCACAAACATATAAAGGTAAGGGAGGGAAGGTAGGAAATAATATTAGGAAAGGAAGATGTAAAGGGTTTATCCAAAATAATAATTTCTTAAGTAAATATATCAAAGCTAGGCTAAATTTCAATATTACAGCTAGGTAAGGAGGCAGCTTGGCTGATCAGACAACCTCCCTCCACGGAAGACCCTAATCAACTGACTTTTCCTCAAGATTCCAAACTCCTAACAGCTTTTGGAACTCAGCCAAAGCTTGAAAAATCTATATGACTCCTCTCTCTATACTACAATATATACATGTATGTACACATAATATATACATATCAAATATACATATGTACACCCTTTACATATATACAATACTTACACTATAATACAATTTAAATATACACATACTATTTATACAACTATTCACATTATTTGTGATATGTGATCTGTAGTATGTTATATGTTCTTCATGTAATGCAATTTTGTTATGTCCGTTGTATCTGCACTGTAATGTACATTAGTACCGTATCTTATCCTCTAACCTAATCTAATACCATATCAATTCCACTAAATTATTCTAAACTACCCCTATGATATTAGTATATTAGTCTAGCTATAGCTATCTAAATAACTAGCTAATCTTTGTTAGTAACTAACTATCCTTGTTAGTACTTACTTATCCTATAGCTAATTCTAATTTTTTGTTAGTATTACACATTGCCTCGTTCCATAAGGAACACAATGTATCCTAACATATTTGTGTCTTATGTATCTGATTTGTTATGTTGTTTCTTTGCTATATTGTGTTGTAACATGTTACTGATGTTACATGATAACTACCAAAACTCCAGATCTCCTTTCTTCTTATGATGTTCCTTTCCTCTAGAAAATCGTCTCCTCTCCATTTTCCTCTTCTTCTTTTCTCCATCGAAGGTATTGATAGTTTTATGTGCAATGTTGGATGCATATTAGTATGTAGTGATACTATATACATTACCCAAAATACTTCCAAACCATTTAATCCAAATTGTCCATGATTAATCCTCTTCTTTAAGAAAATCTTTGAAAATGAAGTTTTATCAGTTCAATTCATAAGTTCATCAGTCTTAATACAAAGTCTATAAATCCTGAATTCTGAATCCTCTTCATCCATGTCCTCTTCCATCCGAATGTCCTCTTCCACTGGAATGGTCCTCTCCTTACTGAACTTTCTGACTGCAGACTCTAATTGACCGAAGATATCAAATTACACAATCTCTTCTTCTTCTTCATTATTAATAATGTCTACAGTTTTATTATTTATTCCATGTGCTAATTTAATGTGAGAACAATGATACCATGAATCTCTACCTAAAACTTTTACAGAAGATGGTGAAACTAATACAATTGTGTAAGGACCTACCCAATTTTGTTCTGTGGCAATGTTTTGGCAAAATTTTCCACATAGACCATATCACCTGGTTGAAAATTATGAAGAGAATAATCCAATGGACCAGATTGAATTAATACTCCCATATCTTGTAATTCCTTTAGCCTCTGCTGTAAAGCACTTAAGTATGAAGCAATTTGGCAGTCACCTCCTAAGAGTGATGCATAAACAGCCTTACAAGTTTTTGCTTGTAGTGGAGCATGTCCAAAGAGCATCTCATACGATGATATATGTAGATCCACTCTTGGTCTCGTACGTAGGTAAAACAAAGCTATGGGAAGAATCTCTGGCCATTTGAGATGAGTTTCAGCACAGAGTTTCCCAACCATAGTCTTTGGAAGTTGAAAATGAAGGGGATGAGGAAGGTTAGCTTAACAATCAGGAGATAGGTATTCTGAGGTTCTAACTTTGCACAATAGGAAAGGCAAAACCTTGAAATCCATTTGGTTTCCTTTCTTTGAGGGGTTTCCACAACTAATGAATGGTTGGAGGACCAAGTTCTAGTTCTCTATCTACTGCTAACTCACAGGTATCACATCATTTCTCTGACCTTTCATAGCTCCCCGTCGGGAAAATGAATGATGATCTATCTCTAAGATACCTTCCAGCTCTGAGCTTTTGTGATGTCGAGTTTGAGCTTATTAAAGTAGAAAATATTGAAAACCTACCTTAAGGCATTTGACCACTTGCTATAGATTTATTTTTTTCTTCAATCAGAGAGACATTCCTTTGGGATCACCTAAAACTTTGTCCCACTTTAAGTGACTTTAAGTACAATATTTTTCTTGGAAATAAATGCTGAACCATTAGTGAATGAGGTAAAAGTGATGCTTAAGTCTAGAGGAGCAAATTTTCACATAAAGATGTCAGCATTTTTTAAAACATTAAAGCTAATATAAGAAAAGTCCTGAGTAGTTTAAAAATGATGGAGTTATAATAGTACTACTACTCTGATAATTGAGTCTTATGTGAATAATAACAATTCACATATAAATTGTGCTTTTTTATTCCAAAGTGATTACATTATTTCATTTAATCCTAACCTTAGTCTATGAGATGTGGAATTTAAGGATTTTCCTCATTTATGGATGAGGAAAATGAGGCTCCTTGAGGCTAAGGGATGTCCAGGGTGGCATAGCTGATTAGAGGCAGAAGCAAGGTTAGAACTGGCCCTTTAGCTCCACTAATTCACTGGACTATTATTCAGTTCATAACTTGGCTCAGCAAATTTCTCTCCTCTACAAATCCTGCCCTTATCCGATGGGATTTTAATAAGCATTTTGATAATCCCTCAAAACTCCATCACCTCCAGTACCTCAGTATCCTGAAATACCATGAACTAGTAGTCTTCACCTCAGTTACACAGATGTTCGTGTATATTGGGATCTCACCTTTACCCACAAGGGTTCCACCTCTTTAGCCAGAAACTCTAATATCCCACTCTTTTATCAAGACCTCTTGACATTTCATCTCTCCCTATGCCTTATGCCTCCTAAACCCATTATTTATTCTTACCAAGACCTCCAAGTCCCCCCACCCATCAATATTTTTTAAATCTATTATCCATGCCCTGACTTCAGCTGGTCATTTAAAATCTGCTGTCCTCTGTTTTCAAACAACTTATCTCTTTTTTATTTACTATTTTATTTTTCCAAATATGTGATAATATTTTATAAATGTTTTCCAAAGTTATGATATATAAATTGTCTCCCTCCTTCCCTTCCCTCCTTGAGATGATAATTTGACATGTGTTAAACATGTTTGATCTTGCAAAACCTTATCCCATATTGGTCATGCTGTGAAAGAATACTCATTTAAAGCCGAAATCCAAAAATAAAAACATGCAAAAATAAAGTGGAAGATAGTATGCTATGATCTACATTCAAAGACTCTATCAGTTCTTTCTCTGGCAGTAGGTAGCATTCTTTGCCAAAAGTCCTTCAGAACTGTCTTGGATCATAGTATTGCTCAGAATAACTAAGTCTTTCACAGTTGATCATCATACAATATTCCTGTTATTGTGTACAATACTCTCCTGGTACTGCTCACTTCACTTTGTATCAGTTCATGTAAGTCTTTCCTAGTTTTTCTGTGATTATCCTGATCATTATTTCTTATAACACAGGAGTATTCCATTATAATCATATACCACAACTTGTTCAGTATAACCCAACCTATGGTCATATTAAACAACTTGTAGAAAATGTTTTCCTAAAGGAAAAGGGAACCACTGGAGATACCTTAGAAGGGAAACAGCAGCATCCCTTTGTCAGCTAAACTCTTTTTAAAAAGCTGTCTATAGTCACCACCTCTTTTTTTATCACTCACTGAATATCCCTTTGCAATATGGCATCTGATCTCATAACTCAATTAAAAGGAAAAGAAAATAACTCACAAATCTGAAGTATTTTTTTCTGTATCTTATTTCCTCTTGACCTATTGCTTCATCTGCTTCAGCAGTACTCATCACCCTCTCCTCCTGGTTATGCTTTCCTCTTTAACTTTGCATTCAACAATTCTCCTGGTTCTCCTAGTATCTGTTAGACAGTCTCCTTTGCTGGTTTATCGTTCTTATCCCATTCCATAACTGGTGTTGTGTCCTAAAAATATATCCCAATGCTTCTCTCTTCCCTCTTCACTCTCTCTCAGTAACTCCACCAACTTCCATGCATCTAATTGTAAAGTCATTGCAGATGACTGACAAATTGCCTTTCTTTTTATCTATCTATCTATCCATCTATCTATCTATCTATCTATCTATCTATCTATCTATCTATCTATCCATCCATCCATCCATCCATCCATCCATCCATCCATCCATCTATCTATCTATCTATCTATCTATCTATCTATCTATCTATCTATCTATCTATCCATCCATCCATCCATCCATCCATCCATCCATCCATCCATCCATCTATCTATCTATCTATCTATCTATCTATCTATCTATCTATCTATCTATCTATCTATCTATTATCTATCTTTCGTCTCTCTCCTGGTAGGAGATACTATTGTTCTGCATTATTAATTGCTTATCAGGCATTTCAAACTGGAGGTTGTGGAGAAATTTCAAACTTGTGCCCATACTCTTTTCTCATAAAATGCCTTTTTTCCCAAAATTTTCTACTTATTTTGAAGATACCATCATTTTCTCAATCCTCCAAGTCTGCAACCTCAGGATTATCTTCATCATCCTTCATCTAACATTTGCAGTCAACTGCCAACTCTTTCTGTTTCTACTTCTACAACTCTTGATTCTAATACTCTCTCTCTCTCTCTCTCTCTTTCTCTCTCTCTCTCTCTCTCTCTCTCTCTCTCTCTCTCTCTCTCTCTCTCTCTCTCTCTCTCTCTCTCCTCATATAATTACCTCTTTAGTTCAGGTCCTAATCACTCCTTACCTAGAGTAGTACAATAAGTGCCTAACTGGTCTCCCTGTCTCATCTCTTCCCATTCCAGTTCACACTGCACAATGCTGTCAAAGCGATTTTCTTTAAATGCATCTCTGACTATGCCACCACCCCCTACCCAGTCATGTCCAGGGATTCCCTAAGAAAAAAAATATTTTTTCTTATTCACAAATCCCATCCTTATATGTATCTATTTCTCCTATCAGAAACCCCATACGTGATATAGTGTTTCCTTCTTATTACATTATTCAGAACTATTTTTTAAAATGTATATACTTTTCATAAACTATCTTTGACAGATAAGGGTTTGTGATTTATGGGATCTTGCCCATGCAAAGACTGCATGTTAGTAGTCAACCTGATTCCCTGAAGAGTCATATTTTGACAAACATCTTTTGACGCACATGCATTTCTTTTGTATTTGAAAATACACTTGGCTCCTTAAACTGGAAAAAAACCCATTCATTCTAAATTTTATAAGTATTATATTTTAAATGCTGGAAGTATATGATCATACGACCAATTCTACTTGACTCAAACAGAGAAAAAACAATATGGATGAGGTCAGTCTAGATAGATGTCCATGCCTCTCTTCAGAGATATCTGAGAGATGCTATTTGTATTTTGGCCAGGTTTTTAGAATAAAGCATAAACATTTTTATTAAATTATGATGCTTCTTAGAATCTGTTTGGTGACATTTCTAGTTATGTAAGGCTGGTCAGTATGATAAAGTTTAGTGGTATGTATATATTGGGAATTGACAAAGTTAATCTGGCTTTTATGGATAGGTAGGAATTAATTAAGGGAGCTTTATGCATTGCAGTGGATAGAGTGCTGGTTTTGGAGTTCTTCTTGAGTTCAAATATAGCCTCAGACACTTATTAGCTGTGTGACCCTGGGCAAGTCACTTATCCTTGTTTGCCTCAGTTTCCCCATCTTAAAATGAGCTGGAGCAATAGTTAACAAACCATTATAGTATCTTTACCAAGAGAACCCCAAAATGGGGTCCCAAAGAGTCAAACATGAGGTAACAATAGTAAAAATAAAATTATAACTTCTCATTCCTTCAGGAAGTGCTTTGAGACAAAAAAATACAACTGGGTTAATTGTCTGCATTGGAAGAGGAGATCACCATCCTAGGAACCATCCAAAATCTATGCAAACATAATCCTGAACCAACTTTGTTTACACACACACAGACACACACACACACACACACATGTACTTTTGGGGAAATGGCACAATGGTTGGAACTCTAGCCACTTAACTTCTGTTTGCCTCAGTTTCCTCGTCTATAAAATGGGGATAATAACAGCACCCACTTTCTAGGCTTGTTATTGAAGCTCAAATGAAATAACAATTATAAAGCACTTAGCAGAGTTCTTGACACATAGCACACATTATACAAATGTTAGCTGTTATGGGTGCATATTTGTATATATTCTCATACATGCATATTTTACATACATACATGTAACATTTTTTTGGCTCTATCCTTATGATTTCACTATCATAGTTAACTCCCAGGTTACCAATTTCCCTTGAACAAAGCAGATATATGTATATGCATAGAGTCAAATGAGTTCCTTATTGTTGAGTAGCTTCAAGTTTTGTCCAACTCTTCAAGACCGCATTTGGAGTTTTATTGGTAAAGATGTTTGCCATTTCCTTCTCCAGCTCATTTTACAGCTGGGGAAACCAAGGCAAACGCAGCCAAGTGCCTTGCCCAGAGTCACAAAGCTCATAAGTGTTTGAAGGCAAATTTGAACTCAGGTCTTTTTGACTCTAGGTTCATCCATCTATTTAGTACACCACCAAACTGTCCTCATACACACACACTCATGCACATAGACACACATCCATGTAGATATAGACATATTCACACACACATATATATATGTTTGTATGCCTACATATATCTTTCTGGTGGCATCTAAGTATTTTGTGTTCAGAACTAAATATTCATTGGCACAATTGACTTTTAATTGCCTCCTTTGAAAGTTCAGCCAAGGAATTATTTCCTAATTTCGATCTGAACAAAAAATCCCAAGCATGAGGCAGAGAGTCTCATAAAGCAGTAGCATAAATAAATAATTTGAAATAATTCTTGGTTGAAAAAATGGCTTCCCCATTGTTTAGTAATAACGACAAGGAAATTTGTTCTTTGAAAATATGACCTATGGAGTTCAACTAATTTCCTGAATTAACTGGAGAAAAACTCCCACGATGCCACCAGTCTACCTCAAAGAGTTATAAGAAGTGACAGGCAGTCTACTGTTCACTTAGCACAGACAGGCCTTTGAAAGGGTGAAAAGACTCAGTTGATTCCATATTATCAAATAAATGGTCAACTGTTCCCTTAAGGAGTGAAACCATGCCAAAAGCTAAGCTCAGATTTATATTTCTATATAAAGGAATCAAGCTTTATTCTTTAATGCATAAATGTCTGTTGCTGAATTTTCATTGTGCAATTTCTCCCAAACTAACTGTCAATATTTTAACAACAAAAACTGGAGGCACAATTTAAAGCAACTTTATTGACTTTTTGTTTGTTTGTATGTTTGTTTGATTGGTGGAAATCTCCAATGAAGATGTCATATTTTACAAAAACAATCATGATGTAGGGACAGACAGGAAACTATGGTTTTAAGTCCTTGTTCAAGGGCAGACTGTCATTCACAGAATCCTTAGCATTTCCTGTGTTCTTATAGGTCTCCCAGCAACTGACCTCCTCCTATGACTTTAAGTTGGTTTGTGAAATGTGGCAGGATTACAACACCTACCTTCGGGCTATGAAAGTATAGTTCATTTATGCATAAGAATATATGCTGTGGTGGGGAAAAAAAAACCAAAAAACTTTTAAGACTTGGGTATGCCTATTTTACAGAAATAGGGTGAAAATAAACAAAATTGCTTATTGCAGACATTTTGTACAAGCTAGCAGACAAGTGTTAAGAAATTAAAGGTGTTGTTATGGAAAAAAATTTAAGGAATTATTTTTATAAAAAGATGATGTGAAGTATTGCTAAGAAAGTTTTTCTCACATTTTAGATTATTTCCCAATTGGCTGTTATGTTTCAAAGCTTGAAAAATAACACTTTCTTCTTTATCTTCCTGTACTTTATTGTAGAGGTTAAAAGTCAAAAAGAGGGAAACTATGATTACTTGAATCTTGATATCACTAATTTATAACTACTCAAATGTATGCATAAATGATGTAAAAATAAGTAGAGGTTCTCACTTTAAGATGTTCATAGTGCACTGATTGCCACACTATGAGATAGTTTATTATTAATCCCTATTTACAAATGAGGATAAAGGCACTGGAAGCTCAATGACTTGCCTAAGGTCACAGGGATAGTAAATGTCTGACATGGGATGTAAACCAAGGATTCATAAGTATTCACAGCCTGTGATAAATGTGCCCCATCATCTTAACGTCTCCCCTAAAAAAGATATTTTACATCTCATTTTTATTATATTATAAAGTAAAATTTCACTGTAAATTCCCTTTATTTTTGTTATAGATATTTTTATATTTTAGCAATTAAAAGCGAGGTCCTTTATGGAGGAATATTAAAAAAAGATTGCCTAAAAATCCAAAATTCCCTGTGTTCCATTAACCATACTGCTTCCTACTATTTTAATGGAATCTCCTAACATTTCTTCCTCTTTTAAGAAATTCCTCACTTTAATGGAATAATGTCAAGGAGAAAATGAAAAGTGAAACAAAAACAAGACCTTTACTTTTGTCTTCTTTTTCTTTTCATTTCTTTCTTTCTTTTCTTCCCCCTCTAGCATAATGAAAAGAGCACAACTGGTAGCCCAAGAGAATGGCTTGTTAGCAGCAGCCCAGAGCCCTGCCACAAACTATGTGTCTTTAGCTTAGTTCTGGCTAATGTACACTTATCAGAAGTGAAGTATTTACTAGTTATTTTGTTTTTTTTTGAACTTATGAATACATTTTTTCTGAGAGCATGTTTTTGCCAAAAAATCCACTTAGAAAGAATATTACATTAAAAAAAATCATCAACTATTAAAAGAAGCTAAATCTTTTACATTTTGGCAAAAATTGTATTTCCTTTCCATGTTGATTTTATTCACATTGTTTTAGTGATTGCTCCCACCCACAAAATCTAAGAATTTCATATTGCTACTTCTAAGAATATTGATCTAATTACTCTTGCAAACATTTGGTTCCACTAGGCAGCTGGCTCTATAAAAAAAACTGCCTGTGTGCCAGATTTGGCCTCCTATAATCCACAAATCCCTGAATTAGATAACTCCATAGATTTCCTATATCTGTGATTTTATGAAGATTTCATGTTAAAAACTTATATGAATTTACTCAGAGAGAAAGAGATTTCAAGAACATGATATTAGGTCAGTAAGTGAGCACCCAAGATGGGTCAGGTGTTAAACATCCCTGGAGACCAAAAACAAAAATGGAAACAATCCATGCCCCAAGGAGCTTACCTGCTATAGGAAGGGAAGAGTGAAAGCTTATGGTGAATGGTAGGAAGAACCACAAAGTGTGATAATTAGATTACATCTACACAGTCTCCCAAATGATCACAGGGGGGATTGTGATAATTAGATTAGTTGGGCTGCTGCCCAACTTTAGATTTAATCACCAAAGGTGAGAGTACCTCCAATCTTAGGAGGTCCTAACCCACGTGTGCTAGAGTGAGAGACAAATCAGAATCTACTGACCTGCCCCCTAGGCTTTCTATAAGAATCATCTATTGTGATTGGATACATAGGCTAGGGGAAGGCACTGGAAATGATGCATAAGGGACCCCTTTAAAAAAAGGGAGTTGAGTGAGTGAGAGGGCTTCTGGTTTTGTGAAGGGGACCTGAGGGAGCTTTGCTAGTTCGTGACTGAGACTGTTCCACATGGTGAGTTTAAAGACTGAATCTTCCTCAACTTCTATTAAGAAACTTCTTTTTATAGACTCTGTGAATGACGTTTGCTACATTCACCTCCAGGCCTCAGGCCCTTTAACCCTCTGCTGAGGGTTAAGATCTACCTGGATTAATCAGTGGGATAGATTCGTATTTCTTTACTTCCTCTCTCTTTACTAAATTGTAAATAAACTTTCATAAAAGTCAATTTTTACTTGAGAATATTCTTAATTGAGGATTGATAATAATTCAATTGTCTGGCAACCATCTTTTAATATATTGAACCCATAAATCCCTTTTCCACCCTTACAAAAGAGAGGCCCCAAAATATCAAGATTTAATGGAGTCTTCAGATAGGTTGTGAAGGGGATGGGGTGTCAGACATAAAAGGAAAACCTGAGTTCAAATCTGGCTTGATACAATTACTAGCCATGTGATCCTGGGCAAAGTACTTCGTAACCATGTTTGCCTCAATTTCCTCATCTGCAGTACCCCTTGGGCAGTTGTTTGCAGACCCCTGATCTAGATGCATCATTTTTAATTTTCTGATGAGAAAAGTGAAACCTATGGCAGAGAAATTATTCTTATAAGGTCACAGAGTTAGTTGGTTACAAAACTTGGACTACATCACAAATAAGCTGTCCTCTTGAGGCTACTCATTTAGTATTCTGTTTGTTTTTTTTAATTAGTCCTTATCTGGAAAACTGGAAAAGCTTATTACCAAGGAATCTGTCTTCTTATGTTGTGCATAGTCCCAAAATCTAATACCAAATTCAGAAAAAATGAATTATTGTGGAAAATGAATGAACAATTATGAATTTGTGACTAGCAAGATGATGGTTCTCAAAACAACTTCTATATTACCTGAAAACAACAACAACAACAAAACTTTCTACTACTTGATAAAACATCAAAGGAAGAATTTATTGGGGAAATAGAGACAAAATCCAAAAAAGAAAAAAAGATTTATGAAAGAAAAATATATTAAAAGGAGAAACACAATTAAATAAGGTATTTTTACTAATATTTTAAGGTTTTATATATGCTTATAGTATGTATGGACAATTATAGCTAGATGAGAGTTTAAGGGTTTTATGATTTGCTTTAAAATTTATTTAAGTTTTATAATACCATAAGAATTGCTAATTAAAGATGGGAGTTTACTTATCATATTTTCTTGAGGAAAGAATGGATTGTTCAATGCAGTTAGTTCCCAAAGGCTATCCTTTCAGTGGCTGAGGTGAAAGCTAAGAAAATTTGCATCTGATTATTTTTCTCTTTCTTTTGAAAGAAACTGAATTGTAGTTGTGTGAAAACTAGTGGAATATGAGCTGAACAAATTATAACACATGAACATAATGGTCTTCCATTGTTCTTAGGTGATGATGAAATGAGCAGTTTAAAAGAAATCTGTGAAGATTTATATGGATTGATGCAGAATGAGATAATATATAACTAAAGGAATAATTTGTACAATTGCAACAATATTGTAAAAAATGAAGAACTTTGGAAGACTTAAGAACTAGTGTCAAAGCAAATATCAACAAAGATTCCAAAGGAAGAATGGTGAAACATTCTACTTATTTCCTAATAGAAAAGTGATGTCCAGAATGAAGAATGAGACATGCATTTTTGGACATGTGAAGTATATGCTTTTTTAAAATTTATTTTTTATTTTTTTATTTTTTGCTTTATTGTTACAAGGGATTGTGATTTTTCTTTTGTATTTGGATGGGGAAGAGAAGAGCAATAGTATTGTTTTAAAAGTGGGATCATAGAAACGCCTTAAAAATTTATGGAAAGGAAAAGAAAGAAGTTCATTTAGAGATAGGACAAGTAAGATAAATTTAAAAGTAACATGGGTTCACATCCTGACTTTGACAGTAGTTATTTAATTATGAGAAATTCGCTCACTTTCGCTGAGCCTCTCTGTTTTTATCCATAAAATAGGGAGAAGAATATTTATGTTGTCTCACAGGATTGTTAACTGACCAATTAAGTGCTTTATAAGCCTTAAAGTATCAATTTTTTGTTTGTTGTTATTATCTCTAAGATAGTTTCACTGCAAAGCTATGACCTGATCAATTGCTATGATCTAACCCAGTGATGGGCAAACTTTTTAAAGAGGGAGCCAAAGGAAAGGAAATGCTCATCTGTCAGTCTGTTTCTAAGGCAACTCTTTCAAAATTTCATTGTATTGTATCCTACTCACTGTATTCGTCAGATTAGGAATAATGTCGCGCCTGGATAGAACATTTCAGGGGGCTGCATCTGGCCTGCGGGCCGTAGTTTGCCCATCACTGATCTAAACAATTACTGTCTTTTTTTCTATGAAGTCAGTTCTCTTATTTTTTTCTGAGTTATACATGTATTATGCAAAACATTTTTGTAGGTGAATAATCATATGAAACCAAACCCCCAAAACATATACCCAAATAAACAAGTGATAAATCATATGCTTTCATCTGCATTCCTACTCCCAACAGTTCTTTCTCTGGAGCTGGATAATCTTCTTTTTCATAAATCCCTTAGAATTGTCCTGGATTACTCTATTGCTATTAGTAGCAAAGTCTATCACATTTGATCATCCCACAACATTTCAGTTACTGTGTATAATGTTCTTCAGGTTCTGCTTTTTTCACTCTTCGTCAGTTGACATGGGTCTTTCCAGCTCTCTCTGAAGTCATCCTGTTCATCATTCCTTATAGCATTCAATTGAATAGTATTCAATCATAGTCATATACCACAATTTGTTCAGCCATTCCCCAACTGAGGGACATCGCTTTGTTTTCAATTCTTTGCCACCACAAAAAGAGCAACTATAAATATTTTTGTACAAACAGATCCTTTCCCATTTTTTTCAATCTGTAATTTAAGGGCCAGATCAAATGTGTTTGTATTTTAACAAAAGAATGCACCTTACCCTAAAGGAATGAAATTTTAGCAATGGAATTTCAGAGCCTATATATATGTAGAGGTGTGCTAAGGCCATAGGGATGGTTTGGAAGAACCAATTGTTAAATTTCCAGTGTGAACATATTTACATCTCAGAAATTTGACTACACGTTAGACCCTGATTTATTCTGTTGTTGATTGACTAGACTTTTAAAGAAAGTGATGGAGAAAATGTTAAAAATGAAGAATAAAAATAAAAGTATATCTTGTATACATTTTTTCTATAGAGTCAATTAACTATTTACCAGCACATTATTAACAGTCTCATGGAAGAGCTATTTTTAGAGTAAGGCCTTCCCTGGAGCTTCTCAGACCACAGAAAATATACAGGTTGTTTGGTTGGCCTTGGGAACAGTGTAAGTGTATAATCACTTTATTTCTCTCCCTGTTTCCTGCCCACTCCTATTCCCAGGGGTCTTAGTCTAGAGAGCTTGTTGAGTCCCACTGTTGGGTTATGAAAATAACTCTAAGCACAAGTAAATCATTATAAATACATGAATTTGGGGGTTTAATTTTCTATCTAAATTTCAAAGGTGGTCTTATGTAAAGTATAGTTGTTGAGAGACCAAAGAAAGCTCCTGTTGTTGTGATTTACTATTCATAATAAACAGAAATTATACAAAGCACACAGTATAAAAATAGCTAAAATTCATGAAAATAAACTTTATCTATATTCTTTTTCTCTGTTTTCCTTTCATCACTAGGGACAAAGGAAGTCCAGGCTAATGAGAGAGTAGCCACCATGCTGACTCAGAATGAAGCTGCCTGTTTGGATAATAGTTGACTTTAAATGCAATTGCTCTGAGTCCCTCTATTACTGCCTGGGGAACTGATCTCTCCAGGGATGACAAGCAATTTGGAGTGAGTGGTTGCTCTCACCTGGACTTTGAACACTAATTTAGAAAGGTATTCTTTTATATAGACACGATTTGGGATTGTGTAGTAATTTTGACATGAGCCTGATTTTAATTCCATTCTCTAGATTAAGACCAAGAAGACTTTCTTTTTTTGTTTGTTTGTTTTCTTGTTTCTTAGTTTATAAGCTCAGAATTAGCGAACTTCCTGAAGTTTATTTTGTGTCTCTGTTATGTCTCTATAGGCAGGTATATCACAATTATCCTAAGTCACATATGGACTAGCTCATAATATATGTTTATAGAATCACTCCCACCTGGATGATAGATCCACTCTATGAATTGACATCCCATGGCTTATTCTTATGAAGTCATCATTTTCTATGATAGATTCTTAGATTCTGACATAGCATTTGTTTCTCTATAGATAATATTTTAAAAGATTTGTTTTCATCAGGCTCATAGCTTCTTTTCAAGCCCTGGAACATCAAAAAAATATTTCATATGTGGATATGGTCACCTCAAAACATGACTGGGTCACCAACTATCTAATCACTCAACACCAAACAATAATTAAACATTAACTATTTGCCAGGCAATGTGCTGGGGGATATAGATCAAAAACAGAAAGGATAAAATTCCTGCCCTTAACACAGTGACATGATGTGGTAGATAGAATGGATATAAAGCCAGAAATTAGAAGAATGTTCTGGCTTGATTCTCATTGGGAGAGTATTGGAAGAAAACAATGATGTTGTGGGACAAAAGAAATGATGATCAACAAGGGGACTGATGAGGGGCGATCAGAAAGGTACAAGGAAAGTGACAAGACAGTAGTGTCATGGAAGCCAAGAGAGGAGAGAGAATCCTGAAAATGAGGGTCAATATAGTTCAAAAGTTCCTAAGAGATCAAGGAAGATCAATTAAAAGTGAGAGATCTGATAAAAGACCACCAGAAAGGATTCACTTCTTAATTCATGGTAATCTGCCTTCCTCACACACTCAAGGGAAATTGCTTTTCCAAGGTTTTCAACAATCTTATCTCTAAATCTGAAGGCATTAAAACTTTTTTTTGTCTCATCAGTGAATAATATTGTTGACTTCCTTGATAACTTTCTCTTTCATTGGCTTTTGTGATACAGCTATTAACTGTTTCAGCTTTTATCTGGATGAATGCCTGCCTCTCAGTCATCTTTGCTGATTATCAGCTACCTTATGTCTTCCAGTTGTAGGTTAAATATCTTTAGGGACTCTTATTTTTTCTCTTTTTGTTCATTGTTTTCCAGTCACTTTCCTCATGTTCAATTCTCCTAGACCCCATTTGAGGATTTTTGTTTGTTTGTTTGGCAAAGATTCTACAGTGGTTTGCCATTTCCTTCTCCAACTCATTTAATAGATGAGGAAACTGAGACCAACAGGATTAAGTGGCTTGTCCTATATCTTAGTATCTGAGGCCAAATTTGAAATTAGGTCTTCCTGTCTCTAGTTCTGGTGCTCTGATCACTGAACCACCCAGTGATATTTACACTCAATGATCTCATCAGCTTGGATGGATCCAATCTCTAAGCAGATTATGCCTAAATCTAGATCTTAAACCCTAATCTAACTCTCAAACTCCTCAGTTCCACATCAACCATTTTATGTATAATGCATTTACCTGAATGTCTCAGCTATATCAAATTCTTGTTAAAAGAAAATTTCTGGTTTAACTTTCCTACCGCCATTAACTTAAAAGAAAATCACAAAACTTGGGAGAATCTGTAAGATTAAGCTGAGACAGTAACTACAGGCCTAGTGTTAACTGGCTAGTTCTTGCTCTACTCATCTACAATTTCAAGCTTGAGATGACCAATTATCTTCCTGTGTTAACTAGGGAGTTTCCTATTTTACATGATATAGATCTTCCCTTGCTACATCTGTGTGCTTTGGGCCATAAATCATATTTTTTATTTGTTGTTTGAAATTCCTTTGGTCCCAACCTACTTGTGTAACCACCATCTAAAGTAGCTTAAAACGCATTTTGGAGGTTGACTGATTTTTATTTCATTGATAGCTGTGCTCTGAGCATAATAAAATATAGTTCCCCTGTATCTCTGTGTCATTGATTATATAATAGGTAGTAGAGCTATAAATGAATCTATGAATAATTTTTGTCACTCTCTACATTTTGAAATGCACTTTTTTCATTTCTTCCTAAATTAGCTCTTCCTCTGAACTTCCCTATTTCCTTTAAGGTTCAAAAATTTAGCATCAACCTTGATAGTTCCCTCTCTTTCATCATTGTCCTCTGAATGAAATGTCTAACCAAGTCTTCTCAATTCGACCTTTATCATTCTTTCCACATTTGTTCCTTTCTCCCAACTCAAGTCATAACTTTAATTCAGACTCTTATCACCTCTCACTTCATCTATTCAAAAAGCTTTTTCAGTGGTTATCCTGTTTCTAATCTCTCCCTCTCCAATGATTCTCCTCAAGACTTCTCAAATAAAGTATAGGTATGACCACTTCACTCCCTGCATCAAACAATTTCACTGCCTCTCTGTTTCTTCTAGGGAAAGAGATACACAGTGTTCATCTTATCATTTAAAATCCTACACAATCTCACTCACTCACTCAGTGCTTATCATGGTGCCTGGAACATATTGGAAACTTAAATGTATGTTGGCTCGTTCCAGGTTTACTTTCAAATATATTTCACATTATTCCCCCTCAAGTCAGCAATCTTGCTGTTCCTCTAACCTCCTCTTTGGATTGTAAAATATCTACGTTTACAGATATGGATCAAGTTTATCTTTTTTTTTTTTTTTAAATAAAATTGGGGTCAGGAAGAATTCAACTGGATGAGGATATGAATAAAGTGAGCTAGCAGAAGGGGAGCTTCACTTCAGGGAATCTTGTACAATCACATAAGCTGTTGTGTGTTCTGTGTGTGTGTTGTGTTCCCCACAGTCTGGAATGCACACTTTCCTTACTGGGAAATACTATTTCCTGAGGCCACCCTCTCCAATTTGGAGCAGTTCTAATTGGTAGGAAGTTTTTCCTTCTCTAGTCAAAAGGTGCCTCTGAAATCTCCTATTAAAATGTGATTAGCAGCATCTGAAATGAGAATATTGTATTACAATCGACTGGATCTGATAATCATTCATTTTTTTCAAGGAGATGAATTCTTTTAATGTTTGGAATGCCATTGGGGTTTATGTAATTAATGATATTGACTGAGAAGAAACTAGCCCATAACTTGTGTGCTTTTTTGTTTCATAGAGGAAAAGAATGTTTAAATGGCCAATTTATTTTACTAAGAAAAATAGCTACCCTTCCCCAACAATTTTGCACAGCAGAAAATTATATCCTTGAAAGAGGAGTAACAAAAAATTGAGAAATAAATTACATTGAGTTTTGATTTTCTATTTCTGGCTCACAGCATCACCAGACTCTTTCCCTGATGAGAGGAAGCCATCAGACTTTCATGTTATAAACTGATTTAACAAAACACCCAATCTAACAAATATTGGTTAAACACATACAAGGTTCTAGATATTGGAGCTATTGAGATAAAAATTAAAATAATCCCTGCCCTCAACAAGCTTACATTGGGAAAATGTGGGAAGACTACATGAAGGAAGATAAAGCTTCTGAGTGATGATGATAAAGAGCATCTACATTTCCAGGATGCCTTGTGCAAAGGAATGGAGGCAGAAGATGGAATGTTGAGTTTTTAGAAGAATAAGGAATAATACCTAAACACTCATGTGCTCAAATTTCTTTTTAATCAGCATGATTAAATTTAATCAACCTCCCAGAGGTGCCTAAATTTTTAAAAAGTAAAATCATGTTTTATTATGCACCTGGAATAAATCATTTTTACCTAAACTAGGCATTTCATTATCTGAAAATCAAATCACTAAATTTACTTTAATGGATTTCTGTTGCAGAAATTGTGCTACCTATTGGGGAAGTGATAATGATTCATAGAAACAACGTCCTAACCTCAAATAACTTGAATTCTAATGTACAGTATACAAGCCCAAACTAATTCTGTCAGTGGAGTATCAGGAAAAGCATGACTTATTAACTCCATTGCAGAAAATTATTTCCATATATGATTTCACATATTATGAAGCTATTTCCATTGCCTGAGTAATTAGAAACGTAGAAAATGTGTAACGTGAGATTTCATTGATCTGAACACAAGACTATACAAACATCAAACTATCTTTTTGCTTATTTTAAAACCCTTTGCAATGTAGCTGAGATAAACAACCAAGACAACAGTCAACCAAATATCTAGACCTACAAGAAATTAAAGCTAACATTATAGAATTAGAACCCTTGTTCAGATCCATAATTTTATCAATTATTTGTACTCCATCTAGCAATACAAATGGCAACCCGTCATCATATTTTCATCCTTTTCAGCTTTCATTGATATTTTCCTATAAATCTTTCACAGAAGTTCAATTCAATCTAGTGTAAACTCTTTTCAGATACAGTATGATGATTATACGCCCTTTTCTGAACATACATACCCTTGATGATGTATTTTGAATTACTTCGTACACAATCATCATCAATAACCTACAGCTTGCCTATATCCCATAATGCACCATTCTATTTCCTCTTGGGTTATTTGTAATTTAATTTCTGAAAGATTATAGTGTTTCATATTTGCAATTCTGTAGTATCACTATGGGCAATAAAAAATACTTGAAAATCATGACAAATTTCCCAAAAGTAGCACAACATAATCTTTTCCTATACAATCTGGATCCAGTTCAGTTTATGTGCCTCTTCATAGTACTTTTATTTTTTAATTTAATTTTGAATTAATAAGCATTCCTTTTCTTTCCCTCCATATAATTTCCAAAATTAAAAATAAAATAAAAACAACTGTAACAAATATGCATAAGCAAACAAGACAAATAACCACATTGTCCTGATCTAAAAATGTATTTTTCTCATGTAAAATTTTGAATTCAGATGAATAGCATACACCATCTTCAGCTCCTCTAAAATCATGAGTGATCATAATATCGATCAAACATTAAATATTTCAAAGTTGCTTATTTTTAAAATTTTATTGTCAAAATAGTTCTGTTTCTTCTCATTTCACTCTGTATTAATTTATAGAAGTATTTTAAAGTTTTTCTGAACCCATTTCTTTCATTATTTCTTAACGGAAAAATAGTAATCTATTATATTCTTATATAATATTTTGTCCAACCATTCCTCAATAAATGGGCACTCCATCCTTCAGTTTCTAGTATTTTGCTATTGCAAAAAGATCTGATAAAATTTTTGTACATGTGATTTTTTTTAGCTGTTTCTCTTATCTCTTTATCGGCCTAGAGGAAGTATCACTGAGTCAGAAGGTATACACAGTTTAGTGACTTTCTGGACATACTTGGAAATCCATTTCCAGAATGACTATATCAATTCATGGCTTTATCCAAAGTACGTTAATGTGCCTGCTTTTCCACAGCATTTCTAACATTTGTCATTTTCATTTTTTGTTAATTTTGACAATATGCCATATCCCAGGTAGGACCTCAATGTTACTTTAATTTGCATTTTTCTAATTATTATTGACCTGTTTCATATGATTGTATATATATGCACACATGTATATATATAGATATATATAAATATATATACACATGTGTATGTATGTATGTAAAATATCTGGCAAAGCTATCCCTCATTTCTCTTGAGGACCTCCTTATTTCCCTTGAGAAATCTTTGTTTCTCCAGATGAATTTCATTACAATTTTTTCTAACACTACAATGTGATCCCTGAACATTTTAAATTATATACCTCTATAAAAATAAATTTAACTAGTATTGTTATCTTCTTCCTATTGTTTCCAATATTTATTTCTATAAAGATTGGTTTGTAGTTGTATTCATATGGTTCTTATGTTTGTTGACATTCTATTGTTATTTTATTTTCTAACACTTTATGTTGATTGTTTCTTGGTAAAATGTATGAAGGCAATTATTTATATGGATTTCTTTTATAGTCTGCAACATTGATGAATTTAATAATTATCCAAATGGATTTATTGATGGATGAATGAATAGGATGCTCATCTACCTACATATACACCTTATTTTTTAAGCATTCATGGCTACATAATAACTTTCATAGTTCTGGGTTTGCAGGGAGAAGTTCTGTCATTTTCTTGGATTTATGCAATTAATTTAACATGAATTAATACAATTAAGGCAATCTGTGAATGGGGATATTTGGAGAATGTCACCATCAACATGAAATACATATATATATATATATACACACACATATATATGTACATATATATGATATACACACATATGAAGCTTTAAAGTAAATAATTTAAATTATATACATATTTTAACCATTTGCACAAATAAAAATAATACTTCTAGAAAAAGATCTAGATTAGAGAAAAATGAAAAATATGCCCATTAAATATTCTTAATACTAAAAATTCTTGCCCAAAAGATAATAGTTCAGAGTATCTAAAATCATTTTTTTTTAAGAAAAAAGATCAATAATCCTTTAATTAGTTCAATTCAATATTTATTAAGTGTCAATCCATTAGGGGAAGTGTTCAAAATTACTAATGACCAGAGAAAAGACAATAAAACATAAAAAATATTCTATTTTGGCAGGATTTGGGAAGACAAGCACATAAATTTACTTCTAGGAGAGCTATGAGTTGGTTGATTTGTTTTAGAAATCATTATGGAATTATACAAGCAAAGTTACAAAATTCTTCCTATCGTTTCACCTAATAATCTCACTATTCCCTTAATAATCCTAAGGTTCTATTTATTTAATTGTATTTTAGAGTGTCACTCTCTGTTAGAGCCCAAAGAAGGAGAAAAAACAGATATGTACTGAATGACTAGGGACTGGCTGAATAAATTGTGATAGATGAATATGACAGAGTATTATTTTGCCATTTGAAGACAAATATGAATTTTTAAAGAGTTTGGGAAGGCATTGAAAAAAAGACAGAAGCAAGACAGTTGACCAAAAAAAAGTAAACTCCACATGAACAGCAATTACAGTGGGTCCCTCTTATCTGAGTCAACCTTAAGTGTTGGAAATCTGCTCAAGAAACACCAGAAGTCTACCTCAGTGGCAATCTACTCCCACAACCATCTCTTCTGCTTCCTTTCTTTATATCTTCAGAGTTTAACATAGTCCTTGGCACACAGTAGGAGCTTAATATATGTTTATTAATGGACTCACTGATACTTACAGATGCCTTTTTGGTAGATTTTATTTTATTAATTTATTTATTTATATGTTTATTCATTATTTATTTGTTTATTTATGTATTTATTTTAAAACCCTTGTCTTCCATCTTAGAATCAATATTAAGTATAGGTTGCAAGGTGGAAGAGTGATAATGGATAGGCAATAGGGTTTAAGTGACTTGCTCAGGGCCACAAAGATAATCCGAAGGCACATTTGAACTCAGGACCTCTCATCCCTGGGTCTGGGTCTAGTTGATTTTATGTAGCCTGCAGGGTTACTGTGTCTTTACATCATACGATTGTATATAGTGCTAGATGATATATATATATATATATATATATTTTTTTTCCCCCCCACAATGAGAATAATCACTACAAAGAGCTGATAGACCTATGCCGGATGTCTTCTGGCCCCATCTAAACAGGTTCTCAAAAAGTATAATTGAACAGGAACTCACACCAAGCTTTTTGCAGTGTGGTTTTCTCCCTTGCTCCCATCATTCTCCCCCACCATCCTTTTTTTTTAATTTTTGCAAATAATTTTATACACTAATTTCAGTACAAGTTAGCTGAATTGGCCTAAGAACTATTTTTTCTTCCTCATGATAACTTTCATGTACAGATTAAATTTATCTAAGAACTGTATTCGTTGTGGTCAATGGTCTTTACCATTTATTGTTTATAGAGTGCTTTAGCTTATTTAAATAGTTCAAGTTGGAGAATTAATAATTATGGTTAATATATTCTAATTTTTACTTTTTTTTGGTCTAATTTGTTGTTATTTTGACTTTGCACACAAAAAGCAAATTCTGGGCCTATTTTTGGGATACTGGAACAGATGGTAAAAAGGGATTTCTCTTTTCTTTTTTCTTGTTTGTGCCCTACACACAAAGCAAATTCCTAATGCTTATTGGCTGGATGGCGAATTAGCTCCCAAATCTTTTTCTGAAACGTACTAATGGACCCAGTTTGATATAGACACATTTTTATCCAGACCCTCTTGTTGCTTAAAGCATAAAGCTGAAAGAACAGTTGTTTGTGACTAGGATTATAAAAGGCATCAAAGAACTTTCCTAGTGTAGAATTGACTTTTACCAAGTTGTTAAAAGTTGAATCTCATTTTATGTTCTTCTTAAATGAGTTTCTGGTCTTGAAAAGATAAGAGTGACAAGTGACTCATAAACCAGAGGGTGGAATCAATGCAAATTTTATGACAATTGCTAGCATTTATATAATATTTTAAAATGTGAAAAGAACTTTACCTGTTCTCACATTTGACATTAACAATAACCTTAGAAAGTATGTGTTTTTAAGTATCCCCTCTTTATAGATGGAGAACAAGAAAGCAAAAAGGAATAAAGTGATTTGTTCAATAACACACAGATAATGAGTGTCTGAAAATTTGAATTCAGATGTCTCTGATTCCAGCAGTTATGTGGCACAGTAGATAGAGTATTAGGCATGAAGTCAAGAAGACTCATCTTCACAAGTTCAAATCTGGCTTCAGATATTTCTTAGCTATGTGATCCAAGACAAATCACTTAACCTGATTTGCCTCAGTTACTCATCTGTAAAATGAGTTAGAGAAGGAAATGGCAAACCACTCCAGTATCTTTGCCAAGAGAACCTCAAATTGGATGGGGTCATAAATTCAGATACAAATGAAATTACTGATTCCCTGATTCTACGTTTAACACTGTATTCACTGTGCCACCCAGTTGAGACAGGACTTTCTAATTCCTAATTTTAATATGTTAAAAAAAAAGGACACATTTTTATGACATAAGTGCTGAAAGGCAAAAGTAAACTTTTTTTTTTTGGTCAAGATGCTGTTGAGATTGGACATAAATCCAAGCTATTGGATTAATTAATGAATTAATAAGTTAATTAGTAAGTTAGATTAATAAGGAGTATGACAATATAAGAAGCAATATTGTCTTAATGAAACATCAGAAAGCAAGGGAGAAAAACTACATTGAAAGAAGTTTGGTGTGAGTTCTTATTAAATTATATTTTCTGTGAAAATGTTTAGATGGGGGCAGAACATATACTTATTAATCCCATGAAATGAGATTGGCCAAATCCAATTATTTTGCATTGTTTGCTTCAGGTCTTTTGTAATTCTGAGTTCCATATGAAAATGTTGTGATGGAATTCCTTCATATTTATGTGCTCCTCCATATAAAACAAACAAACATTTTTACTGAGTGCTTTTGTATAATAGATGTCAAATTGATTAAGAGTTGGTCTTAAAGCTAGGAAGCCCTGGGCTCAACTTCTCTCTATTGACACATACTTGTTGATATTCCAGGGTACTCTTAAGATTATAAATGACTGAGAAGGTGCCAACTGGCATTGGAAGAAGAGATTCTCTTTATCTGGGAGTTTCCTATATCAGTGGAGTCCTAGAGCTTTTCCACTGATTTGAAAATAAACCAAGGAAATAAAATCATATTCCATCCAAAGTTTCCGTTTTCTTAAAAACAACAATAACAAAATTCATTTGTTTCTAAAGATGACACAAATGAGGCTCAGAGAGATGGGTTTATTAGAAAATCCTATCACTGTTCAGACTTTTCTGCCCCAAATTGTTGTTGCTATAACATATATGAGGAAAAGACTATGGTACAACCAAATAGTCTGACAGACTTATTTGTATCCTGGCTTGTCTCCATGCTGAATTACCATTTTTGCTGTTGTTTTGATATTCATTTTACTCTGGATTTCACATTCCACTATGCTCTGATGCCTAGTGACTTAATGTAAAAAAGTTGTATTATAGAAATACATATTAGTAATATATTTACTTTCATGAAAGTGGCACATTAAATATAGCAAGAGAGAAGTAATAAAAGCATTGACCTTATGAAGTTGTTCCAAAAGTCAGTGTAGTTTTAAGTTTTAATAAAGCTTTGAGGGCACTAAGACTTTTGAGACACCCTATGTGTACAGAAACACTGGGTCCAAGCTCACTCTCATTCTCCAGGTCCATTTAGACCAGGGGTTGGCAACCTTTTTGGCTGTGAGAGCCACAAATGCCACATTTTTTAAAATGTAATTTCGTGAGAGCCGTACAGTGCTCACAGTGCGCTCCTGTAATAGTGCCTGAAAAAAAATTGACTTTATGGCTCCTGCAGAAAGAACCATATCTGGCCCTCAAAAGAGTCAGATATGGCTCGAGAGCCATACGTTGCCAACCCCTGATTTAGACCATATTCTGCTCATGGCAGTCACAAGCAGGGGAGTTTTGTGGGAAGAAATGTTCTTTATGTGTGTTCAGTCATAATATTTCTGGCAAATGGTTAAAAATTTACGCAAAGGAAAGTTTCTTTATAAAGAGTCACTGAAATGTACAAATCGCCCACTATGAACACATAAGGCCATGAAGAATAGTTTGCACAATGTCTTAGGGTGCTACAGTTTTTCAGAGTCCTAGAATTTCAGAGCTGTAAGGGGCCTTAGACCATCTCGCCCCCCCCCCCATTTGATAGACATGACTGAGATGACACAGCCAGCTAGCGACAGAGCTGCTGCTAGCCTCCAGTTCTGCTACCTATCATTTCACTGATTTTTCCCTCATAATGATAGTTCCCATTTGCACAACCCTCTTTCAGATTTACAAAGCATTTTCTTTACAATCCCTCAGAATGAAACAGCTACCCAGTCTCTTTCATAAGGTTACTATGGATACTATCTCTCATGAAAGGTACAGGCATTTTTGGTCTTAAAATTGTCTCCATCAGGCTTCAAGGACTACCTTCTATTTCTAATGGGCAGACAATTTAATAATGGAGAAAATAATTCTCGGCATCTCTATACCATTGTATGAACTCTGATCATATCCTCCCATCTTTATCTTTCCAAACGGAAGATTCCTCATCCTTTAGACTGTTTCCATATATGGCATTCCCTCATCCTTTTGATTACCTTTTACTTGCCTGTAACTCTAGCTCTTATTTTTAATTTTAATGAGAATTTGTCAGAATTAGACACAAGAGACCCTATTTTTTCAGTGCCTCACTTTATACAATAGATACGTGAGTGTTTAATCAATCAAAGTAGATTTAATCCACGATTGTTGTCAAATTGGATCATATTTTAAATATGTTAGTGGCGGCAGTTTTTAGAAGGAAAGAAATACACCTTTATAAAGTACCTACAAAGGGCCAGGCTCTGTACTAATATTTTACACATATTATTTTATTTAATACTCACAATAATTCTAGGAGGCAGATGCTATTATCCTCATTTTAAAGTTGAGAAAACTGAGACAAACAGAGGTTAATAATACTTTCCTCAAGTCATACAACTGGTTGACATACAAGGCTGGATGTGAACTCGGGTTTTTTTAAAAAGCAGAGCCCAGGGCTCTATCTACATGCCATCTGGCTGCCCTCACAATTTGAAACCTCCAATCGATCAGAAAATCAGTAGTACTGATTATGTCCAACACTGTGCTGGGCATAAGATACAAAGAAATGCAGATAAATTTGACAAATATCTGGGAAACTAACTTGATTGCAAGATATGGTGCCCACTTCAAGAAGCCAACAAAGGAGGAGAAAGATGGCTCAACGGATAGAGCCAGGGCTGGAGATGAAAGGTCTTAGATCAAATCTGGCTTCAGACACTTCCTCGCTGTGTGACCCTGGGCAAGTCACTTAACCCCCATTGCCTAGCCCTTACCACTCTTCTGCCTTGGAGCCAATACACAGTATTGATACTAAGACAGAAAAGGTAAGGGTTTAAAAAAAAAGCTAACAAAATATGGAGACAAAGCTAACAATAACTAAACATAGAAGGGGATGCTGCCCATTTGGTTATTTTTTTCCAAGTGGGTCTATCTAAACGTGGCTTGCAGGAAGATATAAATGCATGTCACTAGAGACTCTTCCTCTCATCCTTCTCTGAGGGAGATTGTATCCTCCCAGGAAGACGAGTAAAAGATTGGTACTAGAAGCTCGCCACTCTGATCTACTTAGAGAGATCAGGAACCCGGCTAGAAATAAATCTTATTGGCCCTCCTAAAGAGTGTTATTCTAGGGCAGTGATAGGGAACCTTTTAGAGATCACGTGCCATGCCCTGCCTCCCCCCAGACTGCGTGCACTGCCCCACTCCTCCCCACCCCTCCCAGAGACTGAGGACCAGATGACCCTTCCTCCCGCCCCCTGCCCAGACAAGGGAGGGAGAAAGGCCATTAGGGAGGAGAATGGTCTGAGAGCTCTGCTCAAGGGAGGGAGTAAGCACAGAGGGGCGGTGAGGCTTGGTGAAGAGGAGAAAGGGAGCAGCTCTGCCAAAGTCCCTCTGCCTTTCTAGTAACTAACTCTGCCGTGAACCGCACATGCCCACAGGAAGGTGTCCACATGCCATCTTTGGCATGACAGCCATAGGTTCGCCATCACAGGTCTAGGGGAAGTAATCATTAGGTTCAAACTGAATTTCTTATCACTCTATCTTAATGGAGAAGGTGCCCCCAAGTTTGACATCCAATGTTTGGCTCCCTTCTCACCACATTGCCAGTTCCACAAAGCCATGTAGCTAATATGAAATAAAATTACCCAAACAGATAGCCAAAAGAAATCAGAGAAGGTGCTCAGATGAGAATATTCCAGGCAATAAACAAAATAAATGAGCTCTTCCACTGAGAGAGAGACAGAGACAGACACAGGCAGAAAGAGAGAAACAGGAAGAGATGAAGAGGGAGAAACCCAAATCACACCAAAATTTCTTGAGTAGAAAGCTGGAGAGAGGAAAAAATTGAGGTGCTTGCTTCTCTACATGTTCCTTTCTTCTCAGAGTCTCCCTTCAGTGATAATCTTAATCCCTGTGTCTTCTCCCTCTATACTAGAAGCCAAAAGAGCAGTATCTCTTTTCCTATGTTTTTGACAATCCCACAGCTCACACAGGTATGGAGCAATCAATCTCCACCAATGACAAGAATCCCATAGCAAACCATCCCATCCCATCCAGCCTGTTTTGGAAGGGAAGGAGAGGCTGGATCATTGTTGGATGATTATAGAATATTGAGCTGGAAGAAATCTTAGAGGTCACATAATTTTAGAAATGAGGACACTAAAAGCCAAAGGAGTTAAATGATTTCCCTCAAATCCTAGTAGCATAAGTGGTAAATAGAGAATTTGAACAAAGGACTTCAGATTCCAAAGAAAGCACTCTTTCTGTTGTCCCATACTGCCTCATTGAAACTGAAAGGGAACTCTAAGGTCATCTAATCTAACCTATTCATTTATTAATTTTCTTTTAAAAGGAAGGAAGGTGAGGCCTAGAGTAGATAAATAAATTGTCCATAGATAGTAGGTAGCAGAACTGGAATGTTTATCAGATGTGTGTCCAACCCTGAGAATGGGAAGAAAAAGTGAACTGGAAACAAGGCTCAGTGTTTTGGCTATGATAAATAGCAGACATAGATATCAGTCTTGAATAAAGCAAAAGGCAGGACCAAGAGCATAAAGCAAAATCATCAGTAGGATAAACAAACTGAACAAGAGAAAGTGGGAAGGAGCCAGGTCTCATAGAATAGTCTGCTGAAGAGAATATTTGAGTTTAGCAAGTTCTTTCCATGGTGCCATCTTTTAGTTCAGGGTATCATGCTGGCTTTGCTTTTCCTACTCTGTTTTATAAAGCACAGCTGTTTGCCTCAGTACAGTCCGGATACAAAAAGTAAAATAATATGCAATCGTTTCATAAACACAACAAATAACTTTTGAATTCAAAGCATAGAGAAATCAGGCAGCTAATGTGGTCTGGAGGGCTGCCTTGTAAGATTTGGGCGAGCCTTGTAAGATTTGGGGTGAAGGATGTAAATAATTTTAGAAGATTGTCCTGGTGGTAACCTTGGATTGCTGGAGCACTGGAAGCCCTTCTAAGGTAGCTAGTCAAGCCAAATCAAGACGACAAGCACTTATTAGGCACCTCCTATGTGCCAGGCTAAGTACTGGAAATATAAAGACATAAAAACCAATCTTTGCTCCAAGGAACACACAATCATGTTAGCTTAATATGAAAACAACTATGTATATAGTATAAATTGAGGATAATTTTTGAGGGAAGGCACTAAGATTAATTAATGGTGGCAGTGGGATGGAGAGAAAGGATAGATATAATAGAGATTTTTAAAGGAAGAATCAATACAATTTTTTGGTCAGATTGAATGTGGAAAGTGAAAAAGAGGAATGACCAAAAAATGATTGTAAGTTTGGGGTCTAAGTTCCTGAAAGAGATGGTTTGTAGTTTTGCAAAGCAAATGATTACTTCCAAATTAATGATACAGATCCAACAAATGTTCTTTGATTAGATTTGCTTAAAGCTATGTACTATAACAACAATAATGCATGCTGAATGACCTAATTGTATTATTTACAAGGCAAGGATCCAGGATAACTACAAGAAGATTCAAGTAAAAAAAAAAAAAGGATACCTTCCATCATAGAAGGAAAAGTCACAGTCCGAATGCAATTAAAACATACAATTCTTTATTTCTCCATGAATTTTTGTCTAGTAGAAGCAATATGCATCTTCTTTCACAACATGAAAAACATGGAAATAAATATTATGTGATAATATATCTACAAGAGATATCACATTATCTGCCTTCAGAGGGAAGGAGGAGGGATCAGAGGAAGAGAAAATGGATTGCAAAATGACATAAAATGAATATAAGAAATTGTATCGACATGTAATCTGGAAAAATAAAATATTATATTTATTATATAATTATACTTATGTCTATTTATATATTATATAAATATAAATATTATATTTATCAAAGTATTAAATATTATTTTTAAAAAACTAGGTATCCCTTGAGCCATTTACTGTCTGTTGTTGTCATGGAGTTCGATGCATCCAGTGGTACCGCATTGCTACCTACTTTGACTGTCAAAGTGAGAGAATTCTGGAAAGAGAAGGAACTGCAGCAGAGAGAGCAGATGGAGGTGGGGTTTTCTTGTTTGTTGTTTTCCCCTTGAAAAGGTGTGATCAGAAAATTCAGAAGGAGCTACAGATGGGAGTTTCTGCCTTACACAACAGGATTTATGTCCAGATGCAAAACCACAGGAGGGGAGGGTGTGAGGGCACCCTGTGGATCTGTGGAATTCATCACTGGCCTTCTGTTCTCTAGTGCATTTTCCCCCAGAGGCTGTCTTTGCCAAAAGCCAAAAGTAATTTTCATCTCCAAACCCTTCAGTCAGGGACTTAGCGTGCAATAAAGGCTTCTGAGGGATTTCTGAATGCTCCATGGAATTTCTTTAGTGGTAATAATAGCAGCATTTTTTAAACAAACATCATTTTAGAGGATTCTTTCCTTTTTTTTTGATCTTGCTAAACAAAATTTTAAAAGGACTAGTAAGGATATGAGGCTTTTGGGATATGTTAACTGATTCAAACTCAAACTTCATATCCATGATAAAACTTGATTTATTAAATTTAGAAGGCAAGGAAGTAAAGGGGAAGAAGTCACATATCTCTGCAATATTTTGAATCTAAGTAACCAGGAGAATGTTGGTGTCATTGACCTAGACAGGAATGATGGGGACAGAATTTAGTTATGGAGGGGCAAAAAATGATGGTTGATTTTAAATTTATGTGTATGTGTGTGTGTGTTTTAATCTTTGAACCGAGAATCTTGGTCTTCTCTCTATTCCTGCCTCAAATGATCTATGTAGATGATACCACATGGCATCTTTCTGGTGGAAGAAGTAAATGTATACAGAATTTATTTCACAGAGAAGAAACATCCTTGTAAGTAGCTCCATTCTGCCTAAGAATTACCTACAATGTTATATCAATTGAGCACACCCAGTGATCTTGTATAAACACCTTTCATTTTATTCCCAGGAGGAACTGTGCTCTTGGAAGAAATTCCCTTAGGTATTTTTTAGTCTTCATGCTATTCAAAAAAAGTAAAGTTAGAGCGGGAGCATAAAACTCCAGTGAATTAAGGCAGTTCCAGCTAGGACTAACATAGAGTCTTGGAAAATATGTCTACCTATAGAAGAGGACTCATTTTCACAGTGCAAGTCATTATCTAGGCGCTATAAACCAAAGTGAAATTTTTAGATATTTTGTTGTTTTTGTTCAGTCATATCTGACTCCTCAAAACCCCATTTAGAGTTCTCTTGGAAAAGACACTGGAGTGCTTTGCCATTTCTTTCTCCAGCTTATCTTACAGATGATAAAAGTGACACAAACAGGTTAAGTGACTTGCCCAGGGTCACATAGCTAGTGTGTCTGAGGCCATGTTAGAATTCAGGTCTTCCTGATTCCAGGCCTATAGCTCTATCAACCACATTACTTGTCCAATATTATACACAGATAGATAGATAGATAGATAGATAGATAGATAGATAGATAGATAGATAGATAAAGAGATAGACATGGATGAATAGATAGATAGATAAAGAGATAGATAGACAGATGGATAGATAGATAGATAGATAAAGAAATAGATAGACAGATGGATAGATAGATCCATGCCTGTAATTTCATGATTGGAAGTGAAAGAAGTCAGAGCTATTTTTTAACTTAATCTTTCAGAGTTGCTGGTTTGAGGTTAGTTGACTTTCCTAGAGTTATCCAGACAGTAGGATTCAGAGGAAGGATTTCTTGCGCCTTACTGCTTCTGAAGCTATGTCTATCCACTACACAATATTTATGCTCAAATATAATATATAAGGAAAAAAAACTGGAGCTTTGATTCCATTGGTTGAGAATTCCCAGGGGAGCAAACTCTCTCCACCAATGGAAGTCAACACCTTTTTGAAAACTCAGTCTTAGAGAATGAGGTAGAACATTGAGAATTTAAATAATTTGCTCAAGGTCATAAAGCAATGATAATCAGAAGCAGGTTTTGAACCCAAGTATTTTTTTTTATTATGAGGCAAGCTCCCTAATCACAAAATTTTATTCTAGAAAAAGGACAAAAAAATTTGTTCCACTACCATAATTAAGTCCAGTTTCATGTATATTGGGTTGCAAGCTTTAATCCTAAGACAAGCAACACTAAAAAGGGGAAAGAGGGGAAACAAAGAGAGGAACAGATATGTTTCATAGAGAAAGGGGCCAGAGAGTCAAAGTCTCCAGTAAAGAAATTTTAAACTGAAATAAATGAAATAAGCAGAATCTAAATAAAAACTCATATCATAACAATATTATAAGCATAATCAACTTTGAAAACTATAAGAACTAAAAATAATGCAATAACTGTCTTTGATTCCAGATGACCAATGTTAGAGTACAGTGATGGATTTGGGGTGCAGAATGATATAGATAAATAGGTAGATGGATAAATAGATAAATATATACATACATATGTGCATATGTATGTGTATATATTTATACATAAACAGATTGATGAATATACATTTTTATTGAGGAATTTTTTTTCAGTGAACTTGGAGTTGGAAGGAAGAGACATTAGATTTCTGTTCATTAAAAAATAGTTTCTTTATTTTAAAAAATCATCTGATTTTACTGAGACAGAAGTTTGAAGAGATACATAAAAGCACTATGAATATGTGGCCTAGTATGGGAATTTGAAGAAATGAAGAGAGGATAAATAAGAGTCTGACTCGTATGATTAAAGTCTTCCTGATGGAGGGAAGGTTCTAATCTCTCTTCTTTAATTGGCTGATAGGGGGTTAATCAGTCTCAATTTCCAGAGTCAGGCACATAGAAGTCAATCCCCAAATACTAAGTATAGTTCAAGTTATTATGCTAAAACTTGAAACACGGAAATCCATTCAGTAGAGAAGTAAAGAGATTGGGATGCAAAACTCCAGATCATTTCCATAATCTGGTTCTTCAGCATTTTCTTGTGTCCTGTCCAACTCGTTGTGACCTCATTTTGGCGTTTTCTTACATGGGAGGAGTATGTTACTTCCTTCTCCAGCTCACTTTACAAATGAGGAACTGAGGTCAACAGGCTTAAATGATTTGCTCAGGGCCACACAAATAGTAAGTGTCCGAGGCCAGATTCAAACTCGTGATGTTGAGTCTTCTTGATTCCAAGCCCAATCCACTGCTCCACCCAAAATCCCCCAAATCTTCAGTTTCAGAAAGAGCAAATGGGGCCATTAATATATCTTCCACCTAACCATGGAAATAAAGTCATCAACATAGTAGGAACGGAGGAGATTGGCACAGAAAATTGTAGTAGGAATTGAGTGAACTACACTGACTCCATCTTGTGACTCCCTTCTGGAGCTGGCTCACTTCCCTTTCTATTTAATTATGGGTTTAATCCAATTACTATCCTGTGAGAAAATGATTTGGTTTGGGGGAATAGGTAGAAAATCTTATTTCATTGTTTGAACCTAGTGCCTGCATTCCTTTGGAAGGTGAACTACCTCTATTTGCTGTTTAGAGATCGTGGGCTAAGGACCGGGTTATGTTAAAAATAATCAAACCACAATTAGATCCAAAGATTAATACAAAGAGTTTTCTCTTATACATCTCAAGCAACCCATATGTCTTACCTGAAAATTGGCTCCATAATGATCAATCAGATGTTGTTTCCAAGGTCTTTTGATTGAATATAGACAATTGAGTAGCGTAGGATATTTTTTTTATTTTAGGGGATTGCACCTGTTCATTCTCCCACCCCCATTTTGGAAAATCCTTAATTTTTACTCCAATTGTAAATCACATTACCTAATCTGTATGTTTGTTCATTGTTTTCTTGTAATTGATTGGTCTTATTCAATTAATTCAATTAATTGTTTTTAATGTATAAAAATCTGTCTCCCCCTCTATTTGGGGTCCAGTGCCAAAGCTAAGGAAAGTTTCTGCTTCTCATTTGATATGAATATGGCTTGCATTGCTAATAAATTGATATGCTCAGAAGCTCACGCCTTTGTTTCTTCAGTAATTTCATCTTTCATCTGCCACAGAAACAAAGGGCAAAGCAGTCAATTTTGGATATAGATACAGAAGGCATATTTCCCAATTGGTCATGCCTCACCAGTGAATGAATGTGCTAACAGAGATCCCTGAGTTTACATTGGGGTTAACCCTAATTAACTCCCACATTTCCTTATTAGGATAAATGTACATAACCAACCAATCAACAAGCATTTGTTAAATACATATCATGTGCCAGGTTTCGGGATTACAAAAAAAGAAAAACAGTTCTTTTTTTCATTAACCTTATACACACACACTAGATTGTGTCCTTCAGGCTAGCTAACTTGAGTTTGCTAGGCTAACTTCTTGTTTTTCAGCTAAGGGACATTGAACTGGGAGTCAAGGAGACCAGTATTCAAATCAAGCCACATCTACTTACAAATCATTTGTCCCTGGATAAGTCATTTACCTCTATTTGACTTAGTTTCCTCTACTGTAAAATAGGAGAACAATATCACCTATATCCCAGAATTGTTATGAGTATAAAAGTACCATCTAAATATTAGCCACTTCTATGAAATGACCATTTTTTATTGCACAATCTCTACTTCCCAAATCCAACATTTTATCTACTCGTTGCACTAAGCATCAGTGCCCCTCTCACACACTCACTACCAGGCCACTGAAGTTGGCCATTATCCTTCTAATTAACAGAGTTGAGATTAGATACCATCTCAATTCCAGTCATGACAGTATTGTTTTATAGAAGCTTAGTGCAAAGAGTAGATAAAATGTTGGATTTGGAAAGTATAGATTCAAATCCTGGTTATGTAGCACATTATCTAGATGACCTTAGACAACTCATTTCGGTTTTTTGTTCTGTATTATTTAGGAGATTAGAATATCTTTAAGGTCCTCTTCTGGTCTTATAACCTATTATATTATGGCTTTGTAAAACTCTTCCTCCTTATTTCAGGAGACCAAAAAATCTTTTCTAGATTCTCTTTTTCTCTCATCTACCTCCTTAGAGCATAAACTTCTATTAGTTTCATGTTCAGTAATTCTTGGTTCAAAGCCTAGAAAAGTGAGCAGCACTTAAAAAGCATTTGAGTCCACAAGTTGGACTCTATGCTTTTATAAACACTGAAGATTGTTGAAGAGTCTTATGAAAAATCTTCATGCCTTTCAAAATTGAATGTAATATCAAAAAGAAATGTGTTCCCATTTGCTTCATTCTATTTCTTTTGTTTGATTTAATGTTGAGAAATAACAGCTGAAAATACACCATTTGTTATATTTTATCAAAATAATATAATAATAGAAATATGCCTTGCTAGTATTTCCAGCCTTTGAAATGAACTGGACCAATGCCAGGGTATTTCTGCAATTGGCAAGTTGCCTATGCCCCCAGGGCAGTGCAGCAGAGCTGTAGACATGATAAAATAGTTACCTGGGGAGAACTGAATTTCCAGCTCTTTGTTTCCTATCTGGATAGAAGGAACTTTTGACCTTTAAGAATGAACTGGATTGGGCAAAAGGTTCATGAGAATGGAGAGATGGAGTACTAAAGGAATGTTGTGAGTAGGGGAATTAGTGAAGAGAATAATATAAAAGATGATAAACCCCAGAAGGACTAATTGGAATATAAAAATGAGGCATGACATGGCTTTATGTAAAGAAGAGAAGAATAAAAGAAGACAAGTCTCCTGAGAATGACCCCCCAAAAGAAGTTCAGAGAAAATCCTAGGAAGATGAAATTACAAGAAAAATGAGTCAAAGTCTTTTTATTATAGTTTAAATAATCCCAAATAACCAATTTCCTTTCCTTTCTTTTCTTTTCTTTATTATTCTGAACAATAATTGAGTTTATGTTGACTGACACACAGAAAGATTCTGAAGAGCCTTCTGAAACACTGAAGAGCTGGTAACACAAAGAAAAAGTTAAGTAGTCCCTACCCTTAAGGAATTTGCTTTTTTTAAGGGGCAAGATAGATAGATAGATAGATAGATAGATAGATAGATAGATAGATAGATAGATAGATAGATAGTAGATAGATAGATAGATAGATAGATAGTAGATAGATAGAGAGATATATACATATAGATAGATGTAAATACAAAATATTTATGAGATAGGAGCTATTATTTCCCCCATCTTACAGATGAAGAAACTGAGGGCAAGAGAGGTTAAATTATTTGTTCAGGATCATAAAACTAATAAATGTCTACAAATCCAAGGCTCTAACACTAGGTCAACAACCTCCCAATTGAATAAAACTTGATCATGAATTCACAGTTAAAAAAATCATTTAACACCCTAATAAGTAAAAAAGTTTATCAGGAGCAGCTATTAAAAGTGATAGATAAAATACTGACACTTGGGTTTAAAAAAATGACTTCACAGCTACAAGAGAGTGGATGTAGTATTACTAGAAAGCACTTAATCTGAACTTCATCTTGAGGGATTTGATGGATCGCAAGCCCCAAAATGGATGAAAACTGGGATATGGCCGTCAAAAAAGCTAATTCAATCTTAGCCTGACTAAGAGAAGCATACAATCCCTTAACACTCAGCCTGGCCATCTGTTATTTCATGCTTCTTTTATTTTTCTTTGAAAAACATTTATTAAGAGGCTACTAAGAGCAAGATACTTTGTACATGAAAATGTTCTTGAAATTTTGGTTACAAAAACAAAAATAAAATAATCTTCCTCAAAAAACTTGTGCTCTGTGGAGGGAAATCATTTATGTGTCCACATAAAAGACTCACAATGAATACATAATAGAGAAATGATAATTTTAGGATGGAGTGGCCAGAGGAATAGGATGCACCAGAGGGAATACAGGAAGGCAAATGGAAGGTATCACTTGAGTTGAAATTTGAAGGAGAGGGATTCTAAGAGGAGAGCTGAAAAGATAGCTCATTCTAGGTATGGGGGACATCCTGGGCAAAGATATGTAATGACATATGTGAGGGACAGCAAGAGATCTACTTTGGACTAGAGAGTATGCACAGGAGAGGAATGTATGATACATCTGGAAAGATAGGTTGGATTGTGAAGATCTTTAAAGGTTCAACAGAGGAAACCACATTTGATCATGGGGTGAGAGCAAATCAATACAGCTTCCTGAGGAGATAAGTGACATGGTCAGAATAATAACTATATGGAGGGTGGATTGGAAAGGGAAAAAACCAGAAGTAGGGAAACAATTAGGAGGCTATTACAATACTTCAGGTTAAGAGTAATCAAGATCTGAACTAGAGAAGTGCCAAAAAAAAAAAAAGAAGACAGTTTAGGAGAGAAGGAGATTTTATGTATGTATGTATTTATATACATATATATGCATATATAATATTTCCCAATATATAGCCATGGGAAGGGAAAGAGAGATGAATAGATAGATAGATAGATAGATAGATAGATAGATAGATAGATAGATAGATAGATAGATAGATAGATAGATAGATAGATATCTAATCTAATTGCCAACATTTGGAAGTTAGAAATCAGGGTAGGTTTGGGGAGTAAAGTAAGTTCACTTCCACATATGTTGAGTTTCAGATCAGATGCCTACATAAGTTCCACCTGAAAATCTACACCGAGAAGAAATGATACAAATAGATGATCCAAAGAACCATTCACAAATAGCTAAGCAATCAAAGGATATGAGCACTACTATTCAAAAGAAAAAATGCAATCTATCAATGATTGTATTTTAAAAGTTCTAAATATGAATATGCGTGGCAAAACAGCACTTCAGCTTCACCTTACACCTAATAAGTAGATTGGTAAAGATGAACTCCTAAAAAATGAATAGTCAGTAATGGAGGGCACATGGGAAGACAGGCAAACTAGTATACTTTTGGCAGAGCAAACATTCTTTGTTTTGTAATTTTTCATTCAGGTGATTTGTCAAACGAACCTTAAAAATATCTGGATGCTTTAGTGCAGTAGTGCAAAAGTCAAATAAATAAATAAATAAAACTCAAATAAATCCACACTTAAGGATCCCTTTGGGCCACATATTGACTTGGTTTAAAAATGTAGTAAAACTGTTTCACTCTATTTTTTATTGATTTTGTTAAATATTTTTCAATTGCATTTTAATCTAGCTTGGATGCACTCAAGAATATTGTGGGCCTTTGTGAGACCCTCAGGCTTCATGTTTGACACCTCTGCTATAGTAAATGACTGATGGCACAGAATTAGATGACAGGAAATCCTTCTATAACAAATATATGATTTTAATACCTAAAGCAGAGAGTCACAAACAGAAAAAGAAAACTCTAGACCAGGGGTCAGCAACGTATGGCTCTTTCTGCAGGAGCCATAAAGTCAATTTTTTTTCAGGCGCTGTTACAGGAGCGCACACTGTGAGCACTGTACAGCTCTCACGAAATTACATTTTAAAAAATGTGGCGTTTATGGCTCTCATGGTCAAAAAGGTTGCCAACCCCTGCTCTAGACCAATTATCTAATGAATGCAATGCAAATTTAAATAAAATTCTAGCAAGGGGATTACAGCAATATACTATATGCTATATTATAAACTATAAATATACTATATTCATATTTTATATATAAATAATAAATAAGTAAATATATAAATAAAAATAAAATAATTAAAAAAGAAAAACTATAAAATATAAATATACTATATACTATATTATAAACATATACTATAACTGGGCTGGTTGTAAACTAGGAATTCAGGACTAATTTAATGTTAAAAATAAAATAATAATTGATCACATTAATGAAAAAATTAAAACATTTAATTATTTAAATAAATGCAGAAAAAGCTCTTGACAAAATAAAATATCTATTCCTGTTTATAGAAAGAAAGTTCCCCCCCAAATCTCTTCAAAACTAGACAGCACAGGAAAAAATTGTGCTTTCCTTGAAATGACAAATAACTTCTCTCTAAAACCAAGAGCAAGAATTAACCGCAATAGAAATGAACTAGAAGCCTGTCCGATAAGATCAAGGCTGAAGTAAGGATGTCTTTTATCACCATTACTATTCAATATTGTACTAGTAATGCTAGCTACAATAAGGTGAGAAAAGAAGAAATTGAAGGAATAAGCATAGGCACAGAGTAACCAGATGTATCACTTTTCATAGCTCTTATGAAGATTTATATAAGGAATCCTAAAGGATCAACTAAAACACTAGTCAAAATAATAATGACTAGCAAAGCTGTAAGATATAAAAACTCCTACAGGTTAACATTAATTCTTATCTTAACAATGAAATCAAGCAGAAAGAGATAGAATAAGAAAATCCAGTTTAAATAGTAATGAAAAGAATAAAATGCTTGGAAATCTATGGCAAGATGCATTCAAGAACTATGAGAATATGATTCAAACATTTGATGCAAAGACGAATTTAATTAATTGGTGAAATATTAACTGCTTATGAGAGGTTGGACCAATATAATAAAAATGGCAATACTACCTAAAGTAATTTACTCATCAAATGCTATATCAATCAAATTAAAGAATTAATTTGTTGAGCTAGAAAAAAATAACATTCATTTGGAGGAAGAACAGTTAAATTTATTAAGGGAATCAATGCAAAAAAATAGAAAGGGGGAGTAATAGTCTCAGATTTCATGCTATACTATAAAATTGTAGTCATCAAAATAATTTGGTACTGGATTAGACCTGGAGAAGTTAATCAATAGAACAGATTAGGCACCCAACATAAAGAAGCAAAAGAGCATAACAACTAAGTGTCTGATAAAACCAAAAATCCCAAAGAAGGGAAAATTCACTATCTAGAAACAGAACAGTTGGGAAAATTGGAAAGTAGTGGCAGTACAAGCAAATTAATAGAGCACATTTTAATTACCCCAAATTAAAAAAATGTTTGCACAAACAAAACTGATATACCTCAAATTAGAAGAAAGACAAAAAACTAGAGGGTAATTGGCCAAGGATTATCATAATATATCTGGATCTGGTTCCATGCTTCACAGATTGCTGACTAATTAGAAGTCACAAGGAAAGAATTTAAAGTGATTTGGTGAAGATAGAAGTTTGCTCACATGACCATGACAGTGTGAAGATGGCTAGGACATGATTCCTGACTATGTACAGTAAATACTTACTCATCAGAAGCCCCAAGTTTCACAGCAGAAGCTTAATGTTTCAAATAAATGTGAAGTCTGGGGAGCAACATCATGGAAACATTAAGACAGCTACATATTGAACATGCAACACAAGAGGCAAGGGAAAATACAACATAGTCCTTATTCTTGTGCTGTTTCCCTTTCACTTTATAGAGTGGCAATAACAGAGCTTTGGGAGATGGGGCAAAGGAAGCTAATTGATTGGTTTCCATTATCTTTAAAAATTAATTCAACTACTGGTACTTTCTATGCAAGATCTTTTCCAATGTTGATCAAGTTTATACTCTAATGCAGGAACTGAATCTTATAAATATTTACCTTCTTTTTCTAAGTGAACCAGAGCACACAAAGAATTTGTAACCAAATAAAAGGATTAGCAGAAGTCCTGTTGGAATGGGTGAATAAAGATGATGGAGTTTATTTCATTCTATGTTCTAAACCAAATTATTTCATGAGACACAGTCATTTCTCTTTGTCATGCTCATGATAAGCATGAGTGAAGAGATCAACATGAAGATCATTGCAATTTTTGTACAAATGTCTGTTGCAAATGAAGAAGTTGAGAAATTATATAAAAACTTGATAAATTCTCAAAACCAAATCAACATACAGGTTGTCCTAAAAGACTTGTTGCTTTTAAAAACTTGACTAGATTAAGTCTTACAGTGGTTTCGAGATTTCACAACTTAAAATCACATTAGTACTTTTGGGACACACTCGAATGGGTTGAAACTCAGTGTTTTCCATACAAAAACGGCCAGGGATGATCATGAAAAATGTTTTAAAGCATAAGATTTCAGATGAAGGAATAAGAGTCCTGAAGACTTGCAGATTACTCCCAAAGCCTTACCCTTGTATATTACAAATACATTCTTCAAGAAAGGTCAGAAGACACTGGTCTTGTCATGACTTCAACAATATTTCCCAAACTACAAAATTGAATATAACATGATAGACAGTAAAATAATTCTTGGTGCTAGATTTAGAGTTGTCAGAATCTTAGAGGTCATTTAGCTCAAGCCTCTCAATCTACTAATGAAGAAATTAAGAGGCAGGACATGAAATGACTTGGCCAATGTTTCACAGATGAGAAGTACTTAGCAAATGTTTTACCATCCATCCATCCACATGCCTAGTGGCCAAAATTTTGGCAATGTTTTTCTTAGTACTTCATCAGTCCTCTAAGGACTAATCCTCTGGAGGTAGGTGTAGTTTGTTCCTAGGCTACAAGAAACTTCTCATATAGAAGCAGCCTGAGATTGTGTTCTTCTGACTTTACCCTTGGAGACCTCCACAACCATGATTAGTTGTCAAAACAGGATATTTGTGGAAATTAAGAGTAATATGCCCAGAATGTATGAACCTAATTATTAAATTTTCAGTGTGTGCATGTATAATTATGAAATTTACAAATGCTACAGATCAAGGCTTGATTTTTTGTTTTATTGATTGACTAGACTTATAAAAGTGATGAAGAATATTAAAAATTTTAAATTATATTATATAGATTATATTATGTAGAATATATATATATAAATAAAGATTACACTTAAAAGTATATCCTAGTTACAACATCCCCCCCGCCCCAGAAAGCTAGTTCTTAATCATTTGTCAATGCATCCCTGCACAGAACAATGTATTTTGCTTATCAAATAATACAATTCAAAGAAATGATCATCAGGTCCTATCTCAAACTACATAATTCTGTGAGAGATTTAAGAGTAATAAACAAATTAGGAATTGAAAATCAGTTCTTGATAGAATGAACAAGAATTTAAATCTGATTTTCTTCTGAACCTGATGCTCCCCAGAATGAGAAATCCACACACAGAGATTTAAAAGGTCATGATACAGATAATATCTCTCCTCAGCTACCAAACAAAATATTCATCTCATTGTGACCTTTCATGGCCCTGAACCAATCAAGGGAATAAACCGCAGGAAAGATAATGAGTTATTTTCATTGCAGAGCATGCCCCTAAAAGAGTAAATTAGACTTGATATAACTTGCATGTATCATTGTCACAACATCACATGGCTTCTTATGGGACATGATCTTAAGAAATTCCAATTTTGAAAAGTTGCTTCTGTTTCACTAATTCTAGAGGCTAAGCAGACACTTCAGCCGACTGTACCAGACCTTAACGGGGATGAATTTTTAGGGTGCATGTTGTAGATCTCTATTTATACTGGGACTCTAGAATTACCCTGGCCCAACCTACGCTTCCAACAATTGGCTTGGCATTCTCATCTCTAACTTTTTACTAGGTTTATCCAGACACAAATTCTTATTGATGGAGAAATATTATATTATTTCTTATATCAGAAAGTGATGTCCACTTTGTGCAGACAAATACAATCTCCTGAACACTTTAACAAAGTGCATCATCCCCTATTAATATCAAGCCACTTTACTTATTAAGAAAAACAATGATTCACAGCTATAATGTTACATTTCCCAACTTAGACAGCAGTCAGCTCAGATTCTTTCGTGAGGATTTTAACTAATGGCATTTAATTATCTGACTGCTCAGTTGAGGACTTCTCACTTTCAACTCTCACTTTCCCAACAAAACAAAACCAAATCTAAAAAACGAGTGTTAAGAACTCCTGATATTAGAGGAGGAAATGGCAGAGGCAATAAAAGCCACATAGCAGTTGGATTTGGAATGAAATAAGAGATATGTATTTCCCCTTCCAATTGGCTTCCCTCAATAATACTCTACTTTCCCAGACTTAGAAAGTTAAGATAACAAACTCTGGCGTATTATATTTTAAAGGACTGAGCCTGGGTCCTGCATAAAGGAAGCATGCTGCTTAGAAGCACCTGTATTCTTCCCAATTATTTACATGATTTCTTTTTCCACTGCTGAACAGTCTGCATATTAAGTCCCTTCTCCATGAGAATACCAGGAGGCCCTTGATGCCAGTCACAAGCATTTTTTGTTATAAACTGTTCTTGATATTCTTGTGTTAGTATTGGACTTCATATTCTTAGCTACATTGTTGCTAAAATAAGTTGCTCTTTTTTTCCTACTAGACTTGCCAAACCCGCTGTTGGAATGCATCTGTGTTATCCTTTTACTAACGGAATTCCTGTAACATTCACAATGACCTAATTGAGGCTCTTGGCCTCAAAAAATGACACGTTTATGAAAAACTAGGAAGGAGCTTAGAGGTAGTCCCTTAGAAGGAAAGATTGTTCTGATCCCTTTTTCCTATCACTCCCCAAGCTTCTCTCTGAAAAAAATTAATAAAGTGGATAAGGGGAGTTTGTTCTTACACCCTATTCTCAGTTATCTATAAAACACTAACCATAATTCAAAAGATTCAAAAAGAAGTTCAAAGGGGATAAAGTTGCAATATTGCTTATATAGAAAATGCTTATCTTCCTGTTTGCATGAATGCTAGATCTTATAACAAACATTCTTATATTAATCTCGGATATAATGTAGTAGAGTAAAATGAATATTAATCTTTGAGGCATAGGATATGAGTCAAAACCCAGCTGCAACTGTAGTTTATAATTAAAGAATTGAACCACGGCCCAGCAGAGTGTAAACACACTGGACAGCAGCCCCTGTGGTCCTCTTGCTTACTGCCATAACTCCTTTTTCCATTGTTGAGCAGCCCCCATATGAAGTTCTGCCTGTATATAATTATGTATTTGACCTTGGATAACTCCCTCAGTAGCTACGTCCCTCAGATTCCTGATCTTTCTTGTGAGTCTAAGAGACTAAGGTCCTCTCCGGTTGGAGATCTATGGTTCTAAAGTTTGCTATGACTTAAAATGAGTAGTTAACCCCCAAAATTAAAAATATTAGAAAACTAGAAATCTAGAAAAATTGGAATGAAATTGTCACTAGTTTTAAAGCAAAATTATCATCCTAAAGCAGCAGAATAATGAGCGATTTTGACTTGCTGAAGCGGTCCTCAAATCTTTCCTTGGGGCAAGCAATAAGGAAGGAACTTTCCAATAAGTCTTGGAAACAAATTCAGTCATGGAGAGGAAAGCTCTGAGAGAGACCTCCAATGTCAGAGGTAATGAAGGCTCCATTGCAGGACACACGCCAATAACCTTATTCTGTGAGGTGGAGGAGGAAATGGGAAGCAGGTCCCCCATTGCCTGTAAGGTAATTACTGAAGAGGACCCTTTGGGGGCATATGGAGACAGGGGCAGGTTGGAGCATTACTGAAGAAGACATCAGCAGCAGCGTGGAAGCATCTGCTTGTTTCCTAAGCTTGATAGTAGGGGCTAGGAGAGGCAACCTAGTCTAGTGGATGAATAATTGATCTCAAAGTCAGGGAAACCTCGATTTAAGTCCTACCATTGGTACTGTAAGACCCTGTATAAGTCAATTAACTTCTCCACTGCATAGGGAACATAAGAATACAAATTGGGTAAGAATCGTTGATCAAGTGTATTTATAAAAATAAGCAAACAAAAAATTGGTGTAATCTCAGTAGTTTCTACCTGATAAAAGAGTAAAAGTGTTGTCAGCAGCTACTAATTTTTGGATCCTTTGGGCAAAGTTTCCATTGCCCCACCCTAGTTGGGACTCTGATATTATGGCCTGTATTCCATGATCTGGAATTCTTCTTCGGGGCAGTAAAAACTTTATGGAATCAAAGTTCATCAACAGGATGGTGAATTTTGTCTAAAATAAGGACCATAAAGAGAAGCAAATGAGCTCGATAAGTTAGTGTAGTGTAGTGGGCAAATTTCCAGTGACACAAAACTTTGATTCAGAAAATTGAGTTGATAGTGGAGGGCAGGCATTAGAATAAATTACCTAATTAAAATAACATTTTTAGCAGTAACAGGAAAGCTCTGTTTTTTTTTTTTTGCCACTAAATTCTCTTCACAGAAACCCCACCTCGATCACAGTGACAGAAGAAATATCAGAAATTAATTACTCATAGAACATTCTCAAAATTAGGGATGTTTATTACAGGTGCCTCTCGGAAGGGAAGGAGCATTCTATAGATCCCGACACCTGTCTTTGTTCTTGTTCCCTTACCTGCACAGGTCTCCCGGTCGTAGGTTTCACACACCCATTCGTGACACTCGCACAGTGGTCCCAGGTACATGCCCGGCTCCTTCACATGGCAGATGCAGACTCCGCAGTCACAGCGGCCTCTGCCATTGCACAGCTGGCTCCCGGGGGGCTGCCCTGGTGCTCTGCATCTGCGTTCTGCCTCTGCCCGGGACAACCTACAGGTAGCACCCGGCCCGCTCCTACGGGCACCAAAAAACAAAACAAAACACTACTTATTTACCAGGACAAAGAATATTAATTATTCCCGACTCTTTTCTCTACACTCCCTCTCTTCCATTCTCTGTCCCTAAACCTCACGCCTTTCCGACGCAGAAAAATATACCTAACGTAATGACCAGCAATAAGGACTGGCGGAAATTTTTGAAAAGATTTGGAAAGAACTAGTCTTCCCGTGTGGGGTTAAGGGAGACTTTAATTATTTCTCTTACTACATCTGTTAGCCTAATTTACCTTGCGCAGGCTCAGGCCACCCCAGTGTTCATCACTTTCCTAGAGCTGCAGTGCGGGTTTGCCAAGGGCAATAGCCACTATCCCTAGGTCGAAGCAGTTTCTCAGAAGGTCTGCCCCGTGTGGCCTGGCAGCTCATGGCTTTGCCTGGCTACCTAGTGGGCAAAGGTTGTCAAGATCTGCCCAGCAGCCCTTGAATAATCCACTAAAGATGCCAGGACAGTAGCTAAAAAGTGGAGAATTGCTTTTGCCCCTGGACTTTTTTATTTTTATTTTTTTTGTCTTTGAATCATACACACATGTTTAAGTTTGAATAAATTAATCTAATGTGTGACACTTGATTTTTAAAAATTCTCTTTAAAACTTTTCAATTTCTCTTTGAAAGACAAAGCTACTTAGCTACAGATGTTTACCTTCTTAATAGGGAATCGAAAAAACAAACTTGCCTAAGATAAAATAATATAAAACAGTAGAAATAAAAAAAACATTGTATTTTTGAAGTGTCCTATGGATGTATTTTTAAATATTAGGTATATTCCTTGTGGTGATCTCTTTATAGTATTGTCATTAGGTAGGACTTTTAGAATGTGGAGTTCTTGTTGAGTCTGCCTTATTATATATCTGAACTGTTTTAAAAATGAGCCTTATAGTATTGAGTGCTTTGTTATATACATATTTCTCCCTGTATGAACTTGTATGTGGGGGAAATATCTATTTATGCACATATATTTGTAAAGAGAAAAAAACAATCTAAAAGTTCTGAAACATAAAAGTCTGGATTTAGAGAGATGAGAATAGGTCGAAAATGCTTTCTCCTACCTTCAACTTAGGAACTCTTGTATAGCCAGGACAATTAGTAGGGATAGCTGGGAACTCACTGCCACATCAAGCCACTGTCAACCAGGGATGTCTTTTAGGATAACAAGCCCAACTTACCTCAGAGATGGTGAGAAACCTTGGGGAACAGCTGACGACACAGAGAAGAAAAGGGATGAAGCCAGCAGGAAGAATTTGCTGAGTCCCTGTGTGAGCATGATGAGATATCCTAAGTTTCAGGGAGCAGGTCTGCCGTTCTGCAAGGTAGGGGTAGCACGAGAGAAAACTCCAGCAGCCAGGCAGACAAACAGACAGACAGATGAACAGATATCCAGCCAGACACCTTGGTTTGCAAATTCCAGAACTGGCCAAAATGGACTTGAAGCTCTTCTCCGGGCTGCAAGTGCCTTTGATTAGCTGCCTGGAAGGATTTGGGCAGCAGCCGTACTCCTCTGGGCGGGATGTTGGTGCCAAACCCTAAAGTTTACAGTCTAGGCAGGGAAGTAATTAGAAACAGTTGTACAAGCAGATGGTTTATTTTGACATAAAAAGTGTCCTGTTCACAGATTTGAGAAAACCATCTAGTTCTTCAAGTACAGGCACCATAAATATTTGAACAGAGAATATTTGGACTAGCTTTTATGAGTGATTATGTTAGATGATCTATGAGATGTGATGGGGTATAGGGGCAAGTCCACAATGATCAGAAAACATTAGTGGTAACAGCAGCTTGATAGTTTTTAGGAAGTGCCCTCCATCATTTTGGTGATGAGTGGAAGACCTTAAATAGTCAAGTCTTTTTTTTTTCTTCTTCTTCTCGTAGAAAACCCAAACTTCTTTCTCCAGTTTTAAATTATAATTCTGCTTTTCCTTTACATTTTTTTTTCAAAAATGTGGTTTGGGTTTTCTTTTTTTCCCATCCACTGGCATGTCCCAGAATAGTACCTCTGAGTGTGATAGTCAAAAACCTAGATCAGTCAGATCATAGAAATCCCACTTCCCTCACGTCTCCTGGAGTTTACTCCTCACTTGGCTCTTCAGGTGGTTGGAATATCCGAGTTTTGACTGAAGAGGTGTTTGCCCCTAAGGAGTATTACTATGGTGAAGCTGGGTAAAATGAAGGAATTTCTACTCACCATAGCTCCACTCATACACTTGTGGCACATTTACACTCCACTAGGCATTTCTAGCAGATATGCACTTCAATAATAAATAGCTGGACCCCTGCTCTAATAACTTTGAAAAGAGAATTCCACTTTAATTTTATTCAGCCTAATCTCCATTTTAAATAGGCTATAAAGTAAGCAGGCTTACAAATATGGGAAGAGAAGAATCAAACCCTTGATCTGAATGCAGATTATTATTAAAATAATTTTGACACTTTTGATAAATGACTGAGGAAAAGACAATTTTGATGAAGGAAAACAAATTATTCTATTGAAACAAGAGTCCTATTTTTTTCCTCAGAAACTCTTTTTGAAGATTAAAGTTTTCCAAAGTCATTATAATCTCTAGTATTTTCACAGACTATGGTATTCCATAAAAAGTACAGCTGTGAAATAAATATGTCTGTTAGAAAGCATTTAAATTCTCAGATCATTTTGTTTCTGTGACTCATAGAAGAAACATTTCCAGTAAGTTAAAATAGTTGTATTATAGCTGACACTGTGACTCAGTAGAATATCTCTTGTCCTCAGGATCTCTGTCAAAATACCATGAATAACTTAAAATGTACTGTGATTAGCAGACAGTCTGGTGCCTTTTGCTTTTCTGGAGACAACTCACATATCTGTGATTTGTAGATTTGAAAAGCAGAAACCACCTACTGCCTTTTCAAGGGCTAACTTATTGTTTGATTTTGTGGCTGGTAGAGATATGCAAGCAGAGCACATAAAAAGTAGAAAAACATGAAATACACATAGAATCATACTTCTTAAAATTCTAAAGGACTTTAAAATGTAATATAATTCAGCTTCTACAAAAAAGCATGAATCTTCTCCAAAGCAACATAGACAGTAACAAAATAGTCTTAAATATCTCAATGGACAGAGAACTCACTTCCTCATAGGAAAATTTATTCAATTGTTTGACAGTTACATTTTTTTTCCTACTCATTTAAAATTTGCCTACCTAAATCTTCTGCCCATTCATTAGTCCTAGTTCTGCCCTCTGGAGTTTCGTAGAAAAAGTGGAACATAGCTTTTTAACTTTTTTAAAACAATGATCATGGACTCCTTTTGAATCTTACCATTCTTATCATTTTCCTTCCAGCTTACCCTCTCAAAGGATGGCATCTGTCACTGAATAAATATTTCAGACATGATATGGATTATTAAAAAGAATTATAGCAGTCAAATAGTGATCTTTATATCACATTTAATTCATAATGTGTCATCCTTTTAAAATGAACAAAACCCAGACTGCTAGTAAACTTTGATCCTAATCTGGGTTGAACGAAATGAGAACACGTATATGACAGAGCTTTGAAAATTATAAAACATTTTTCTGATGTGTTCTACCTTCTCTCCCCGACTCAAACTTGCCAGTTTTGCGAATACTTGACAAGTGAGTTTAAACTGGGGAAATTATGAACTTCTTTCAATAGAACACATTGTGCTCTGGTTTGATTTTCAGTATCAGACCTGCCCTGAAACACATTATTCTGGTCTAGAGAACCCAGCAAAATCCAAGCCAGTTATGATGATGAGCAATTGCTTTGAATTCACTTTGGAAAATGTCTGGGATGGCCTTGGGCCTCTGGGATCATATTCAATATTAAAGTGGCAAAAATGGCCATAACTTTTGACCTAGAGTTGTCAGTAGTAAGCATATCTATCCTCAAGGAGATCAAAGACCAAAACACAGATCACATATATAAAATATTAATAACAGCTATTTTGTGGTAGCAAGTATTTTGAAAATAAAGTGAATTTCCTTAATTGGGAAATGACTGGATAAACTGTGACAAATGAATGGGAGTGAATATAATTACATTATAAGAAAGAAGGAACCTGAGGAATTCAGGGAAACATGGGAAGACCATAAAGTGTTAAGGATATTAATCCTTAAAGAGTCAAAATCTGTATTTTTAATATTTAATCCCAATACTGGATAGAAGATGACATCTTCCTTCTTTTCTTGTCCAGATATAGAATTATAGATACATAGTATTTATATATGTTTTTAAGTATTGATTATTCTGGTTGGAATGAATTGTTTTTGTTGAAAGGGTTTTTTTTCCCCACGAAAGGGCATATGTATTGTTTTCTATTCTCTATTATTCTCCAAGTCTCTGTGATTCCTTTAGACTAAAATACCCTTTCTGGCCTCCATTCTGCTATATGATATAGTCCCCCATTAGAATATAAGTTTCTTGAGAGCAGGATCTGCATTGCTTTTGTATCTATATCACCAATATTTAGCACAGTTTCTGGCACATAATAAATACTAAATAAATGTTTTTTTCATACATTTATAGGAAGGTGAATTGTTTAGAACTAAGAGATATGAAATCTCAAAAAATATAAGTAATGAACATTCACTCCATAATATGTACAGAGAATTATGCTAAAAAAGAAATAGAATAAAAATGAGACAAAATTACTGTCCTTGGGATTCATGCCCTTAGGAAGAAGCAAGATCAAGGGAAATAAAACCATCAGAGCAAAGCCAGTACTCTGGAAAGTAGCATGTGAAGAGGGAAACAAGTTGGTATTACCTATGAACCGTTCTCGCTAGCCCAGGTTCCTCTCCTGAGTTCATAAGTGAGTTCACAGCTTTCTTCTCCACCATACCTTCTGACTAATCTGAACACTCTGGCTCTCTAGTTCCTCAATATCTCCAATTACCATTATCTCTGGATCTAGTCTACTTCACCATTTGCAGAAATAACCATATGTTAGAGTATACACCCCTTTCCCTTCCACAGTTCAATGCATATTTCCTCAAGCACCAGAATTCCTTACTTCTGGTCCGTGATAGAGTGCATTTTCACTGGTACAAAAGAGAATTCTCATACCAGGCTATAGGTACAACTATAAGGGAAAAAAAAGAGATCTTTCTTTTCTCTGCTTAATAATTTAATTCATTCTCTTAGCTTTTAAATCAAAGCTACTATCTGAATACTGAGCTGACATTGTCACTCTCTTTACTTTTTTCATCATCAGCTATTTATTCTCTTCAGTTTGGTCTCTCTGCTAACAGGAAAAAATAACAACAAAAAAAAATCTGAAGTTATTCAAAACCCTTGGATAGCTGAAGGTATAGGTGGACAGAGACGTATGAAAAAGCATAATGCAGCCTGTTGGGATGCCTTGAATAGTAAACAGTACAATCAGTGGTGTGCTGATAAATATTTAACAATCTGTTCTTCAGGAAAAATATTTATATGTATGCTAGACTTTTAAGTTTAATATACATTATTAACATTTCTCCATCACTTCTTTAAAGTCTTGACAAAAAAACACACAACACTCCAATTTTTAGTATTTGGAGATTTCTAAGGTATAAATCCTCATGCTCAGTAGTTATCTATTGGTTCTCCTTAGCTAATTCAAGCTGTAATGGGGGGAAACAGTGAGACACATACACAGACATACATACATATACTTTGATTTTTGGTATCCCAGGTGTTAAACTGGGTATGTGGGGGGGATTAATTAGTCCTTCACCAAAGTAGTGTAAATAATAAGTAACTCTGTGTATTAACTAACAGAATAACAAAACCAGTGACAAACAACTCCAGGGTGGGTTGGTAAGGAGATGAAAGGGGTAAGAGAAGAGAGGGAAACCACCAGGAGAAGCTGATGCTGTGGTATATCTCAGTGGTTTCTCTTTTGCCAAGATTGCCAGGTTTGTCTAGGAAACGAGGAGAACAAGGAAGGTATTATGAAATGGTTTTAATAACAAAACTAGGATAGGGAGTGAAGGGAAGTAGGAGAAACTACGACTTAGGTGTAAAGGCAACTGATAGGGATTGGAGGAATGGTGATGGCTACTCTAATAACTAAATCTACCAGTAGACAGCCTAGGGCAAGAGCTGGCTGGTCAGGGGTAAGGGTATCTCATAAAGCTGTCCTTGGGTGCTCTCTAGATGTCTCAGGTCCCAGGAAACTCCAGTTAAACAGCAATATAATGCAAGAGGAAGTGAGGGAGATGGGATTTTATGTATGTCCACCAACACAGAAAAATTCTTTCTCAAACTGCAACTTCAAGGTCTTGATTGAAGATCTTGTATTCAGGATAAAGGAACAACTCCAAAGTACTGAGATCCCAAACACCACACAGGCTCACCCAGAGAGCTGCTTACAAAACTACCAACTGCCAGCAACTCCCAACTGCAGAGTCACTGTGTCAAAGTGTCCCCTCTTACAGGATTCCAAGTTTTTAATTCCAAGCTCTTGCCAGGTTGCCAGGCTAAGTCTGCTAACTAAATCTCTAATATATATTTTCTCTATAATACAGGCTACCTATATTCTGACTCAGTAAAATAGGGCTTCATATTTTGGGATAATGCAGCACAACTCCCCAGCCATGTTACAGAGATGAAAGGGCTACTCAGTGTTTGTTGTATCAACCCTCTTTGGCACTAAGCCTTAGCATTTTTGCCCAAGATCACACAAATAAGAGACGTGGTTCATGTATTTGCCCAAATTTCATAATGATACCCATTTTATTTTTTATTATTTTTTAAATTAATTGAATTTATTTACAAGTGTCTCTCTCTTTCTCTCTACCTCTTGCTCTTTCTCCCCCTTACCCACCTGTCTCTCCCCTTCTCTCTATCTTTAACTTCCTACATCATAGAAGGCATCATTCAGGAGACAGATATAAATATATGTGTGTGTATATATATGCACATATATATATATAAATTATATCTTTCGTATTTCTATTTTTTCAGTTCATTCTCTGGAGATAAACATTCACAAGTTGTTCAAGTAATAAATCTGTATCTGTATATAATATTCTCTTGGTTCTATTCACTTTGCTGTTCATTATCCAGTGTAGTTCTTTCTAAGTTTATTTATTTATTTATTTGATTCATTATTTTAGAGCATATTTCCATGGTTACATGGGTACCTTCCCCCAGCTTGCCTCCCCCAACTCATAGCCAATGAGTAATTCAACTGGGTTTCACATGCATCATTGATCAAGACCTATTTTCATATTATTAATATTTGCAGTAGAGTGATCATTTAGAGTCTGCATCCCCAATCATATCCCCATAGAATCACGTGATCAAGTAAATTATTTTCTTCTGTGTTTCTACTCCCACAATTCTTTCTCTGGAAGTTGATAGCTTTCTTTCTCATAAGTCCCTCAGAATTCTCCCGTATCATTGCATTGCTGCCAGTAGAGAAGTCCATTATGTTCCATTGTGACTTAGTATATCAGTCTCTGTGTACAACATTCTCCTGGATCTGCTCCTTTGACTCTGCATCAATTCCTGGAGGTGGTCCAGTTCACATGGAATTCCTTCAGTTCATTATTCCTTTTAGCACAAGAGTATTCCATCACCAACAGGCACCACAATTTGTTCAGCCATTCCCCAATCAATGGACACCCTCTCATTTTCCAATTTTTTTGCCACTACAAAAAGCACAGCTATAAATATTTTTGTACAAGTCCTTTTCACCCCTTTATTATCTATTTGAGGTAAAAGCCCAGTGGTGGTGTGGATGGATCAAAGGGCAGGCAGTCATTTAAAGCCCTTTGGGTATAATTCCAAATTACCTTCCAGAATGTTTGGATCAATTAACAACTCCACCAACAATGTATTAGTGTCCCCATTTTGTCACATCCTCTCCAACATTTATTACTTTCTTTTGCTGTCATATTAGCCAATCTGCTGGGTGTGAGGTGGTATTTCAGATTTGTTTTGATTTGCATTTCTCTAATTATGAGAGATTTAAAACACTTTTTCATGTGCTTATTGATAGTTTTGATTTTTTTTTCTGAAAACCGCCTATTCATGTCCTTTGCCATTTATCAATTGGGGAATGGCTTGATTTTTTTGTACAATTGATTTAGTTCTTTATAAATCTGAGAAAATTAGACCTTTGTCAGAGATTTTTGTCATAAAGATTTTTTCCAATATGTTACATCCCTTCTAATTTTGGTTGCATTGGTTTTGTTTGTACAAAATCTTTTTAATTTAATGTAACCAAAATTATTCATTTTAAATTTTGTGATATTCTCTATTTCTTGTTTGGTCTTAAATTTTTTTCTTTCCCATAGATCTGACGGGTGTACTATTCTATGTTTGCCTAATTTACTTATAGTTTCCTTCTTTATATTTAGGTCATTTACTCATTCTGAATCGATCTTGGTTTAGGGTGTGAGATGTTGATCTAGACCTAATCTCTCCCATACTGTTTTCCAATTTTCTCAACATTTTTTGTCAAATGGTGGTTTCTTGTCCCAAAAGCTGGGATCTTTGGGTTTATCATATACTATCTTGCTGAGGGCATTTATCTCAAGTCTATTCCATTGATCCTCCTTTCTGTCTCTTAGCAAGTACCATATTGTTTTGATGACCACTGCTGTATAATAAAGTTTAAGATCTGGTACTGTATAATACCCATTTTTTAAACCCTTGTACTTCGGTGTATTGTCTCATAGGTGGAAGATTGGTAAGGGTGGGCAATGGGGGTCAAGTGACTTGCCCAGGGTCACACAGGTGGGAAGTGGCTGAGGCCGGGTTTGAACCTAGGACCTCCTGCCTCTAGGCCTGACTCTCACTCCACTGAGCTACCCAGCTGCTCCTGTATAATACCCATTTTAAAGAAAAATCATTATTAAAGTTAGAGAGCTTTTTGTTTAACACCTGCAAAGGACTGCCATGGTTAATTCAATTGACCTAAAACCTATTGAATAAATAAGGTCTCTAAGGGAATGCTGTGGGAATGTGCATTTAGATCCATTTAGATCCAATCTTTGGGAGTTACTTTAAAATGCCTGAATATATCCCATTGTTGTTCAGTTGTTTAGTCATGTCTGACTCTTTGTGACCCTGTGGACCATGGCATGCCAATGCTATCTATGGGGTTTTATTGGCAAAGATACAGTATGGCTTGCCATTGCCTTGTCCAGTGGATTAAGGCAAACAGATTTTAATTGGCTTACCTACGATTCACATAGCTACTAGGTTTATGAGCCTGGAATTGGTCTCAGATCTTTCTGATTGCAGGTCCACTGCTCTATCCACTGAGCCATCTAGCTGACTCCTAAATACATTCTGGTATATGCTTAAACAAGGTCAGCCTGTAGATCTTCCTCAATTATCTTTTTTCTGTTTGAAGACCAATAATGAAACAGTCTCCTATAGCAACTTCTTCCACTTTGAGGAACCACTTATTAAATCAAGGAAAAAATCTTTATCTTCCCATTGTTCTAACCCTAGGATAGGCCCTCCTTAAATTTCATCAGCACAAATAAAAATACCCTCATAACTGGACTTCCCACTTGCTATCTTGCCTCAATATAGTCTACCCTTTCACACTGCTATCATGTTATACTCAGAATCAATAATATCATTCTCATGCTCTAAACCCTTCCATGACTACCTGTCTACCAAATGATATCTAAGTTCCTTAGCCTGTCATTCCAGACCTTCCATAGGCTTTGCACTCTCTACTTTTCCAGGCTCATGTCATATTATACTTCATTCATATAATAATTTAAGATATAGTCAATTTTAAATACTCATACTCATTCTATGTTTTCTTTTTTTATTTTATTTTTTCCATATTAATACAATCTTTAATAGTCATTTTCTGATATGTTATAATCCATTTTCTTTCCCTCCTACCACTCCACCCTTCCCAAACAGCATATAATATAAGTTGTACAAGTGTTATCATACAATACATATTTCCATGTTCATCATGCTGTGAAAGAAGACACATATCACACTCTAGAGAAAAATCCATGGAGGAAATGAAATGAGGAATGGTATGCTTTAAGCTACAGTCAGTCTCTATCAGCTCTTTCTATGGCTGTGGAAAACCTTTTTTGTCCTGAGCTTCATGGAGTCCTCCTGAATCCTAGCATTGCTGACAATAGTTAAGTCATTCACAGTTGATCATGGCTCCCAATTGTACACAGTCGTATTGAGTGTAAAGTTCTCCTGGTTCTACTCATTTCACTTTGCTTCATTTCATGTAAGTTCAGGTTTTTTTTGTTGGGTTTGTGTGTGTGTGTGATTATCTTGTTTGTAATTTCTTATGGCATTAAAATCATATGGTCAATATAACCATAACTTGTTAAACCATTTCTTAACTTATGGACATCCCTTCAGTTTACAGTTTTTTGTCAATACAAAAAAGAGCTACTATAAATATTTTATATGAGTAGTTCCTTTTCCCCTATCTTTGATCTCTTTGGGATACTGACCTATTGGTGGTATTGCCTGAGCAAAAATATAGTTTTATGGCTCTTTGGGCATTTTTCCAAATTGCTCTCCAGAATGATTGTATAAATTCATAGCTCCACCATCAGTGTATTGATGTCCCAGTCTTACCACATCCCCTCCAATATTCTTTCCCCTGCAGCTTGGGTTATATAGTGCCGGAGTTCCACACCAGCTCTCTCAGCATTCTCCTCTCTCACCCCAATAATATAGGCCCTCCTTGATGTCCCTCCACAGTGTTCTGGGCTTTACTACTGCTGTATCTTGTCTTCTATTGGTTTTACCACTCTAGAATTTATTATGAGGTTTTTCATTTTGGTTTTTTAGTTGTCCTAAGAATGGTTGGCAAGCTCTGAGCATTTCTTACTCTCACATCTTATGAATCAGAAGTGAACCAATCTGTATTTTCTTGCATCCAGACCTTTATTCATGCCTTTCCTTATCCAGGGAATGTTCTCCTCAACCTACCTCATCTGACCCAATTTCTACTTGATGAAATTTTACTCATTTAAGTCCACATAAGATTCCTTTTTTCCATGACACCTTCTCTGATATCCATGTCAAAGGTTGACTATTTATTTTTTACCCAGGCTTTATACAACACTTGGAATGCAAGAGCAGGCAAGTGACAAAGGAAAAAAGATCAGAAAGACTCCAGTTCAAATCTCTCCCAGAAATTTACAAATTATGTGACACACAGAAAGTGCTTTAACCACTCTCAGTCTGTTTTCTTTCTCTAAAATGGAGTTAGTATTAACTATTTTAAAAGGCTATTATAAAAACTAAGTAGTATGTATGTACATATATATAATATATAGCATATATACACACATACAAACACACAGATACACATAAGTGATTATATACAATATATATAATATAATGCATAATAATATGATGTTCTTATAGAATATGTAATGTGATATATGACACTGTATGTAATGCCATATGATTTTAAAGATATACAATTAGATATTATAATATATTATTTATATATATATATTTTTAAACCCTTTACTTCGGTGTATTGTCTCATAGGTGGAAGATTGGTAAGGGTGGGCAATGGGGGTCAAGTGACTTGCCCAGGGTCACACAGGTGGGAAGTGGCTGAGGCCAGGTTTGAACCTAGGACCTCCTGTCTCTAAGCCTGACTCTCACTCCACTGAGCTACCCAGCTGCCCCTATTATTTATATTTTAAGAAAAACTAATATACAAATGTATTATTAGTATATCTATTTCCCAGTACTATATTCTATTTTGTATCATAACTCTTAGTATGCATTGTATCTCGCCTATTAAATAGTAAGCTCTAGTAAAACTGGGGCCATCTCTTTATATCACGTCCCTATTATCTTACATAGTTCTCTGAGCACATAATAAAAATGAAAAATGCACCAGGTCAAATTGTTAAGTGGAGTTGTTACTGTATTCAAAATGTGACAGACTTTAGGCATTTCGTGGAGAGATTACCAAGTGGGTTAATAAAGTAATCAATAATGCATATGAAAAGGAAACATTTGACATGAAAATCAAGATAACTAATCCAGATTCAGCAAATCAAGACTTGTGATGACCTGAAACAGAATTAGAAGGCAAAATATTATCAGCATTAATCAAAACTCAATTGGACAATCTTTTAACCATAAAGTTCCTTCCAATTTCTTAAGTAAAAAAGGTACACCAAAGCTTTCAGGAAAGCTCAATATTCCCAGGCAGCAATAAAAATATGTTTACCTTTCCAAGAAAAAGAACTCAGCTGAGCCAGAGCTGTGGAATAAAAAGGCATTTGGTTAACATCTTTTCCAGACATAAGTGCAGAGAAGAAGGTATTTCTCCCCCCCCCCCCCCCCCCAGCAAAAAAAAAGAGTTCCCAAAGCAAACAGGAATTATTGAGACAGGAAAAGTGTTTTTTCCCCTCAGAAAAATTTGAATCTCAATAAAATTCCAGTAATTCTAAAATTACATAGAAGATTAATTTTTTTAGGTTTAAAGATTAAGGTTATAGAAAAGTCTGACTTAGGAGAAAAGAAAACTAGTGTTTTCAGAAATGTTTTACACTACTTAAAATGTTTTTTAAAAAATTTCAATGTAATGCTCAACTCTTAATCAGCTATAGTTGGAGAAAAATCAGCAAAGTCACATAGTGGAAAAAGGTAATGAAATAGGAAACAGGAGAGTGAGCTGCCTTTCCCCACCCTGCCAACCAGCTTCAGTAGCTGAGTTATCTTTGCCAACTCCCTCAGACTCTCTGGGTCTTTGTTCCTACATAAAAGGGCCAAAAAAAATCTGTTACTTTTGGTTCTAAATCCTTCTTAAGGCTATATTTCTTATAACCTATAGCTTTTGGGCCAATGGATTATAGGATCTGGGAATAAAAGTTGGAAAGGATCATCGATATTATATGTAGACTAACTCTTTCATTTTGTTTCATTGTTGTTCTTCATCCTTCCTTTTTGAAGAACAATTGCATCATGATGAATGATGTCTTGACTTGCATGTTAATTGGATTTTAGTAAGACAGAGGAGTGAAAAATTCCCAGTTTCTTTCTTTTCTTGAGTCATAGATGTCCAGTAGCAAGAGAAAATTCAGGATAACTGATTGTGGCCTGGGATGCAGTGACATCTTCAATGTCTTGCAAAGCTCCAAGCATTCCAAAATGCTTGGTTAAGCAGCCTATAGGGCAGCTGGAATAAATTGCTCTTTTTCACCCATTCTGCTGGAAGAAATCATCATATGCTTGAAGTAGACATCCCCCTAGATCATCAATACTTTTTTTTCACATTTCCCCCAACATTTTACAAAGCCAAATAAAATGTCTGTATACAAAAAAGAAGATAGTACATAAATGAAATTACCAATATCCTATATGTGTAGCATATTTTGCTTCATATCTACATGATAAATCCCATCAACAAGTGTCCCAGTTCCTCCTCACCCTCAATGCATAGCAAAAGATATCATCAGGGATACCAATATGTACATATAAATTGTCTTTCATGTTTCACTTTTTGGTTTACTTTCTGGAGGTAACAGTCACAGTTTATTCTTCCAGCATTAATTCTGTGGCTTTGTATAATATTCTCCCGTTTCTACTCATTTCACTGTTCATTGTCTTATGTAGTTCTTTCCAAATTTATAAAAAATCAATCTGCATCAAGTTTTTTATGGTACACTATTATTCCATTACAATCTTATACCACAATTTGTTTAGCCATTCCCCAACTGATGGGCATTCCCTCACTTTTCAATTCCCTGCCATCACAAAGAGAGCTGCTATAAATATTTTGAAATGTATGCATTCTTTTCCTCTTTACCTGACTTTCTTGGGGAAAAATCCCAGCAGAGTATACGCATTTTTAAAACTCTCTAGGTGTAATTCCAAATTACTCTTCAAAATGTTGGATCATTTCACAACTCCACCAAGAGTGTATTACTGTCCCAATTTTGCTGCATCTCCAACATTTGTCATTTTGCCTTTTTAGCTAGTCTGAGTGTCAGGTGATGCATTTATAATCAGTAGTGAGTTAGAGAATTTTTTTTAATATATCTATATATGACTTTGATTTCTTCATCCCCAAATTGTTAATCTTTTGCCCACTTATTATTTGGGGGATAGTTCTTATTCTTAAAAATTTCACAAAATTCATTATTTATTTTGGATATAAGACCTCTATCTGAAAGGCTGTCTATAAAGTTTTCCCAATTTTCTCCTTTTCTTCTGATCTTTCATCATTTATTTTATTTGCACAAAATCTTTTCAACTTAATGTCAAAAATATTCATTTTACATTTCATAGTGCTTATCCATCTCTTCTTGATTCATAAATTCCTTTCCTATCCATAAAGCTGAAATATATTTCCTGTTCTTTTAATTCTCTTCTTATATTTCTTTTTATGTTTAGGCCATGGATCCATTTTAATATTAGTTGATGGTGTATGATAAACCTAATTTCTGCCAAACTAACATTAAGTTGTCCCAAAAATTTTTACCAAAGAGTGATTTCTTATCCCCAAAACATGGATTTATGATTTTGTCAAATAAAAGATTACTATAATCTTTTCTTACTGTTTGCTGTATGTCTGTTCTATTCCACTAATCTACTTTTCTGTTTTTTAGCCACTACCAGACAGTTTTGATAAGTACTGCTTTATAATTAAATTTTAAATCTGGAAATGCTTAATCTCCTTCCTTTATGTTTTTCATTAATTCTTTTGATGTTTTTAATCTTTTGTTGTTCCAAATAAACATTGTTATTATTTTTCTACTTTGATAAAACTTTTTTTAATAATTTTATCAGGATGGCATTGAATAAGTAGATTAGTTTACATAGAATTCTCATTTTAATTATATTGGTTCTGCCCATCCATGAACAACTAATATTTCTCCAATTATTTAGGTCTGACTTTATTAGTGTAAAAAGTTTTATAATCATATTCATGTAGTTCCTGGGTTTGTTTTCTTGATCACCAACAGTTTCACAGTCTTTCAGCTACCCTCAACCAGGTTTAACCTGTTTGCCAAAACAGTTTTACCACTGTGTGCCTTGCCACCTCATAGTTTATTGGAGCCACAGGTAAGACATAGGAGACAGGTAACACACTTCTGTCAATATATTTGTATCCTGCAACTTTGCTTACATTATTGTTAGTTGACTCTCTAAGGTTCTCCAAGTACACCACCATATTTGTAAAAGGAAAAATTTTACAATTTCTTTAACTGTGCTTATTCTCACATTTTCTTTTCCTTGTCATATTCCTATACCTAGCATTTCTGTGACCATATCACCTAAAAGTGCTGGCAATGAGCATCTGTTCTTTATTCCAAACCAATTGGAAAAGAATTTCCCTATTACATATAATGTTGGCTCTTCTAAAAGGTTTCTGTCTTTCTTTTTCTTCTGGTGCAGGAGAGGGAGAAACAGGAGAAAGAACAAATAAATGCTTCATAACTGAAAAAAATAATGAAAACACACACACACACAAGGTGAATTGATGAAGGTCACATAACTAATAAATAGCATAGTCAGAATTTGAACCTGGATTTTCTTTTTTCTAATTGCATTGCTATTTCTAGTGGGTAAAGAGCCACTATAAAGGTATTTAATTAATAAATAATTTAAGATAGAACTAATAAGATGCTGATAAGTAAAAGTAAAATCAGTAATACTTTATGCCACATGAAATTGTCAAAAATATTTTTATATAGCATGACTTTAGTTATGGAAATTACTTTTATTCATGTGGTATCTGTCAATTGCATAGCATGCCTAGCTATGCCACATAAATGAAACTTGTCTACTCAGGTAGTATTTAGAAAACTTAATTTATCTTTATGTATAATGTCAAATCTTTAAAAAAGATTTAAAAATTAAAAACAATTTAAAATATGCTGGCTCCCCTATATTCTCTCAAACTACCTAACAGTAGTATAAAGAATACAAGAAGCATGACATGCTAAGCTTGGATTAACCAAATGAAGGTATCTGAAAAACCACATGCTGGAGCTTGTGGCAATATGTTTATTCCTGTATATTTGGTCAATAAATCTAGGATTTGCATCATTAAGAAAGGTGAAGAAAGCATTATTTCTGTTATGACTGGAGATTATGGTATAGAAATAAACTTTTCTTCTTTTCCATAAGATCATATAACTTACAAAAATCAAACTACAGTCATAAAAAGTGTTTAGGACAGATTTTATAGGATTCTTACTATAACTTTTTCTACCAGTTTATCACATACATTTACTTTGACCAAATCATAAGTTTCTGGCTAGGCAATATAAGTATTCCATTCAGAAACAATTTAGCAATCTAGATAAAACTAGTAACCAATATAGAAAAGTAATTTTTATTGCTTCAGAGAAAGGGGAAAAAAACCATACACATTAAAACAAAATGAGCAGCTTTAATAGAAAATAACAGATATTTAGTGGGAATTGTTATTTTGAGTCCAATCTACCAACATTTTCAAATTCTAGGAATGTTTACCTATCTGAATATCCCAGGCATCTTTGAAGAGTCTTAGAAAGGATGTCAGGGACTACCTGGTCCCACATATTGCTGCATAAGGAAACTATTTCTCCTCCCCTATATATTAACTGACCTTTGTGACTCTATTAAGTAATTTGAATTTCAATTTGTGGCTTAAGTACCAAAACTACTAATTAGTTTTGTTCATTCAGCCCCCAAATAGTCAATTTGGTGTAGTATAAAGTGAATGACTAAAACATCCAACTAATTGAGTGAACTTTCATTTTCCAAATATCTGCTTAAAGCCTTGAGTATATCCCAATATCTCCGTACCTTGAAAGGCTTGATAGAACTTTCCAAAGTACCCAACATCTTCTATTGGCAGTGATTAACATTGGGGGAATTTGTCCAAATATGCTAATTACTATATCTAATAATGAGCCACATACTAACTTAACTAATAATGTAGTTTGGGTTTTTTTGGATGAGGTGAAACTGAAAAAAAATTGGTGTTGAGACAAATTGGGGAATTATGAAGAATATTTGCAAATGCAGCTGTATATTTATCTTCATACATATTTTATCCCCTTTAGTAAAATATAAGGTTCCAGAGGACAGGAATTGTTTTTCATTGTCTATATTCCTAGGCACAGTATCTGAACATAGCAGGTAAGTCTATACATTGAAATGAATTAAACATAGGACAACAGCAAACAGTCATGAAATGGAACAGATTTGCTGATATTTCTTGAATATTCTGGACTCAGTGACAATGTAGTGACCTCCTTTGCACTCTCCCACCATGGGAAGTTCAATATTATACATGAAGTATCAATGGCTCTTGCAATAATGGAGTCAGCATGACAGGGTGAACATGATCAAATACAGACAAAAGAAATCTTTGCTGAAGTAAAATAAAATTTTAAATGCTCAGAGACTGATTTTCAACATATCTCAAAGAAGGGTGGATATCAAAATTGTGGTGATAATAAGAATGCTATTTGGGGATGGTAGTGGAGGAGGACAGCCAATAAAATATCAATAATACCTGCCTACTTTCTCATTTCTATAAAAGCCTCGCATCTATATTATACACAGAGAGAAAAGATAACCTTGAAAAGAAAGTACTGGCATTTGGAAAAATTAGATTTAAAAGAATAATTTATGCAATAATAAATTCCAAATGGATATATGATCAAAAGATTAAATGCTATATAATCCCCCCAAAATAATTAGAAAAAAGTAAGGATACACCATTCATATTATGACAAAGGAAAGAACTTTTATTTAAAAAAAGATGAGATGACAATAAAACATAAAAGTCATTTTGATAACAAAGCACTGGAAAGCTTCTAATGAGTAAAATAATTGGTGTTAGAAGGGAAGGGATTATTTCGAATAAAAAAAGACTTCATCTATTTTTTTCTCTTAAAGCTCTATATAACAATTTTAAACTGATTGGAAAATATAAGAATGAGCTATTCACTGATAAATAAATGATCAACAGACATGGACAGATAATATTCAACTGAATAAATGCAAGCCATCAGCAACCATATTAAAAATGCTCCAAGTCACTAAACAATAAGGGAAATTAAAATAAAAACAACTTTGATATTTTACTGCATATCCTTCAGATTGAAAAAATGACCATAGGAGAAAGTAGTGATTTTTAGAAGCAATTTTGAATTAGTCAATTGAGATATATATCTATCTATATCTATATCTATATCTATATCTAAACACTTGACTCGGCAATATTATTATTAGGGTAGTAACCTCGAGGAGGTCAGGATAGTAGGAAAGAATCTATAGACTATTTGTACATTTTTTGTTGTGGCAAAGATTTGGAAAAATAGCTACTTATCAATTAGATAGCCATCAAACAAATCGTGGAATGAGTTAAATGGGATAGTATTATTCTAGGAGGAATATATAATATGTCAGATTAGTAGAAACATGTAAAACCTTGTATGAATTGATAAAGAGTAAAGTGAGCAGAATGAAGAAAAAGAAATTACCTGATAACCAACATGTCAGGGAAAACGAACCTCTAAGACCTCAGAACTCTAATTAAATGCAGAAATCATTCAGGGCTTGGGGAGTAATGATGACACATTTCTTCCACTTCCCAGTAGAGAAGTGGTGGACTACTCATACAGATATGGCCAATATACTGATTTATTTTGTTTTGATTATCATATTTATTATTAGGGAGGGCTTTTACCTGATGAAAGAGAGAGGTAAGTTGATGGGCACTGAAAGATGTAGGGGGAAAGAGCATTAATAAAACATTTTAAATTAAAAAAGAAAAAAAAGAAAAACTTTGACATTGAACTTTTGTGAAAATGCTTATTGTCGGAAAATATTCTATTTCTTTAAAGATCAACTAATACTAGCACCATAGAAAACTTACATGTATATGAAATTAATTTAACTGTTAATAATTATAAATCATATTTAATTAGTTGTATTACTATTTAGTATTAAATTTATAATGAACCATTTGAAGTATGTAAAATATGAAATGAAATATGAAATCATATGAAATATAATTTAAAGGGAAAAAAAGGAAACAGGCTTCCATTGATGATTTTCCATTTTAGCCCATATCACTACAGTCAGAGATTTGACTGAGATACTAAAAATCCAGATAATATTTGTACTTATTGTGTTTTAATTACAAAATAAACATTTTTGGGGGTAGAGTCAAGATGGTAGAATAAAATGAAAGATTTTTAGCTAGCTCAGTTTGTATATCTCTTCCATTACAATTAAGTAAAATGTAGCAGACCAAATTCTGATCAAGAAAGCCAATAAAAAATCAATGAGTCATATTTTTTGAAGCCAGGGGAAATTAAGAAGCCAGTCAGAGAGATCTATAGAACCTTAGAACAGAGACTAGCTAAAAGTATAGTGAACTGCTAAGTGTGGTAGAGAGTATTCCACCCCAAGGTGAAGAAAACAAGGGTCAAGACAGAATCAGGACAAGAACCACATGGGCAGGGAGGGGGTCCATGGGATCCCTGATTTAGTTAGGGCTGGGTGCAGGAATGGATGCCATCTGTCATGTCTGTTGCCCGTTGCCTAGTTCCAGGTTATGGATCCAGAGAGGAAAGAGGAAGTAATGAGTGAAGGTGGGGCCACTCCTAGTTCTGTATTGAGCAAAAAAATTCGAGAAATGGAGCTACATGGTTCCATGTCTGGGAGGAGAGCAACAGTGATTGATTCAGTTAAAGCCTTTAGTTTATTGCATAAGCCTATATTAGAATATCCAGGGCAGGAGTACCAGACCACAAAGTAACTAACAATTAAAACCAAAAAAGGAAAATGACAAATCCTAAAGAGTCTGTGGGAAAGCAAGTACACTGAGTTCAGCTTCTAGTTGTTAGATAAGATGGCAGAGTAAAAAATGCTTAGAGTTTGCCAACTATCCTTCAATTTACTACAAAAAAATCCTAAAATGCCTCAAAACAAATCCTTGAGAGGTGGAACCAACAGTGTTCCAGTCCAGAACAGTGTGGAGGGATAATAAGAAGGGTTGATCTCACTATGGGAGGGGGCAATGCTGAGTGAGCCAAGCTGGAGAATGATGCAGTGCCAGTAGCAGAGGAAAAGCACAGATGGGCTTAGTCCAGTCTAAGGAAGGGGAAAGTGGAAACCAATGTAATAGAGGCCAGGCAGGAGTGGGACGAGTGTAGTCCAGCACAGGCTAGCCAAAGCAGAGTCCAGGTACAACCCTCCATTGGGCAACAGAGAGAGGGATGCAGCCCAACAAGGTCCAGCCTCAGTGGGAGAGAGCAGAACCCAATGTGACCCAGCACAAATGACCCAGCAGGCCAGTCAATCCATCTTTGCAGAGTACTGTAAGGATGACGTATGGGACAAAAAAGAGCCAGAAGAAGGCTGTTGGTGACAGTTACTGACAGTTGGGACCAGAGAGGATGCTGGGTAATTCTCCAGAGGAAGAAGGAAAAAGGAATTTCTGATGGAGGACTGAGAGAGGGAGGAGGAGAACATCTCAGCTCGAATCCAGTCCTGAGGGCTTCCTGAGGATCTTTCTTTGGACATTGATACCCTGATTCCCTGGTCAAAGGCATCCCATCGCTTCTCACCCAGCAAGACTTCAACTGTCGAGACAACTAAGTTTTGGGACTCCATTTTGGGAGTGATCTCTTAGGCTCCTTCCCCCATTACCCAACCTTGCTGAGACCCTTTCTGTTTGATTTTGCAATTATAGAAAAGGATAGAAATAGGAAATAGAAATAGAAACTGAAGGAGGAGTGGCAAGGGGAATACTCAGGAGTGGGAACCCCAAAAGTTCCCACCTGAGTGACGGACCCCATAGAAATAGAGAAGAGGGCACCCCAAAATCCCTCTGCCCTTCATCCCTTTCCCCAATCCCTATATTGATATTAATAAAAGACATTCATTAGTCAGATAGCATTCCAGAGTGCCTAAGAGACGAGGGGGAGGGGAATCACAGCTTTGTCTGGCTGCCTCCATCTTGAAACCAGATCACCCGCTGTGAAGTTGGCTGACCTGGGGGGAGGCTTGTGTGAACCCCGCCCTCATTCGGAATTGGATTGAGGTCCCTCATACCTCCTCTTATAGAGAAGCCTAGTCCCCAACTCCTTTTGGGGCGGCACAACTATCCCGGTCACCCAGTTTTGGGGTGACACCCCCTTGAAGTCTCCATAGTATATAATCGGCAAGGAGGGGAGAGCTAGAAGAGAGTCTCACTTCATAGACTTTCTCTATCTCCCCTCCATCCCTAACATTTCGGTCCTGGCTCTCTTTATTCTTATAGTACTCAATCTTTGACTCAAGACAGACTGGCCAAAATCAGGTACTGGAATACAACATAGTACATGCTTGGGATGGTACTCTCTTCACCCCAAGAATGGGGCCATACTTCAGCATATAGTCAAAGTCAGGAAAAAATTGAAAGCATAGGTATAAATGGATTTTTCTGGAGAATAATAAGTAAATACTTAAAACCAATATCAAACATTATTTATAATGGGGATAAATTGGAAATCTTCCCTATAAGGTCAGTAGTGAAATAAGGATGCCTTTTATCACCAATATTATTTTATGTTGTTATTAGGAATGCTAGTACTAGCATTCAGAGAAGAAAAAATTGGAGGAATCGTAATCGACAAAGAGGTAATAAAATGATCTGTTTTTGCTGACATATTTATGATGACATATTTATATATGTGGGTATATATTCCTAAAGATTCAACTAAAATTAGTAGAAAATATTAAAAATTTTAGCAAAGTAATAGGATTAAAACAAACCCACCTAAATTAACAACCAACAATATCATGCAAGAATAGGTAGTAAGTGAGAATTCATTTAAAGTAAACATAGATAGAATAAAATATGAACACATTTAGAAACTATATGAACATAATTATGAAATATTTTACACAAATAAAGTCAGATTTAAATAACTGGAGAAATATGAATTGTTCATGAGTGGGCAGACCCAATATAATTAAAATGACCATCTTTTTTAAGCTAATCTATTTATTTAATGACATTCCAATTAAATTATCAAAATATTTTATTTAATTTGAAAAATACAACAAAAAAAACAAAAGATCAAGAATAGCAAAGGAATTAATGAAAAATATAATGGAAGGATGGTTAGAAGTATCAGAATTTGAAGTATATTATAAAGCAGTAATGACCAAAATTATCTGGTACTGGCTAAGAAATAGAAAAAGAGATTTGTAAAGGATAACTTAACAAAGCCACCCAATCAATTTATTATTTATTTTAGTGGTATCCTGCAACCTCCTTAAACATATTTTTCAAAAGTTGTTTTTTAATACTGAACTTAAACACTAAACAAAACAAGTACTCCATTAAACAAAGTAGAAGAGAAAAAGATGAATGTAAGGGGAAATATTAATTTCCATTACACATAGCTTGCTCTTCCTTTTAGTTGTCTAATAATTATTTTTTCTTCTATCAAATGAATTGATTAAAAATTTAGCCACCATTTGACATAAAGCAGTCATATCTTCATTACCTCTCAGTCGGTCAAGGTAGAAAAACATCCTGCAAAGCATGAATTTTCCCCTCTTATAGTTTAATCAGAAAATAGCTTACATTCTAATCTTTCGATTAATATTTTTTTTAGTCAAACAATGTTCCAGGGACTGAGGTTAAAAAAGGAGACAAAAGGCAAACCTGCTCTCAAGGAGCTCACAATCTAACTATAGGAGAATTTTCCTCAATATTAAAAAAAATACAGAAACAAGAAAATCCTATTTTCACAGGAAGTAACAACTTTAGTCTGTGATTTTTATCAGTGCACAAAGTAAGGAAACACTATCAATGCAGACCTGAAACCATTCTGAAATTTATATGCTTAGAAAGTTACCTTGGTCACTGAGAGGGTAACTTGTCCAGAATCCCAGAATTAGCATGTCTTAGAGGTAGGACTTGAATTCAAGTTGTGTTGATTCTGAGTACTCTCTTTCTAGCCAATACCTTGTCCATCACCAACTTTCAGTGCCATTTTTCTTAATCTTCAGTCTTCCTTTTATGTAACATTGTACATGAGTGTTTGAACACTTCATAAATGTTGTTCCTTGATTACATCTTAATATTTAGCATAGATTATTATTAGCATGTTATTTATATTAATCATATTGTAAATCATAATGTTATTTCCTGGACTTTTTCATTCCTTTTGTTGGTGTACTGTTTTTTAATATCTTTAAAAACTGATCAAATGGGCCTAAGTATTTCATGTCCTCTTTTATTTATTTCCACCTGATGTCTTATCTTTATACTTTCCTGGAATTTGGTATTGATTTTTGACTTTGGTTCTGCCCAGTTTTTGATCAAGGTGCAGATAGACAGATTCTGAAATATGTACTATTTCAGTAACTTTGTCATCTGTCTGTTAAGATATAGTCAGGTACATAGTCAGTTTCATTTTTATATCATTTACTCTTTGCTGGGTTTAGCGTTTCCCTATTTTTCTTTTTAAGGGAAATGTTTTGTGATGTACAAGTATGTGTCTACAAAATTTTTACATCATTCACCTCTTAATTCTGATTCATATTTTCCAGCATAGTTTTTATTATCCTCCTTCAATGACTTGCATAAGGTAACATGGTATAGGCTTATTTAAGTTTTAACATCCATCTCATCAAGTTTTTACAGTATTTTTTTTTTTTGCTTCTTCATTCCCTGAAATTTATTATGCTACCTAAGCTGCAATTATCTACATGACTCTGGTTCCCAACTTTTGTTTCGTGTGCTGCCCGGTGAGATGATAAAGTGTCACATAAAAATTGGATTTCTTGTTGTCCCTAGACATATGATAAAAACAATTCTTTCATCTCTTTTATTTGTTTTTATAAGGAAATATCCCTTTATGTTTGAACTTTTTCACTTGGAAAAACTTACATGAACTGATGTAAAGTGAAGTGAGCAGAACCAGGAGAACATTGTACAGTTAAAGAAATATTGTATGATAATCAACAACAAATAGCTTAGCTATTTTCAGCAATATAATAATCCAAGACAATTCCAAAGAACCATGATGAAAAATGCTATTCTTCACCAGAGAAAGAATTGAGGGAGTCTGAATGCAAATTGAAACATACTATTTTTACCTTCATTTTATTCATGGATCTTTTTTTTTAAATGTATTTTTCTATAATCAGACTAATATGGAAATGTTTTGCATGATTACATATAAATAACCTACATCAAATTTCAGACATATGAAGTGAGGAGGGAGGAAGAGAATCTGGAACTCCAAATTAAAAAAAAAACTAATATTAAAAATTGTTTTCATATGTAATTGGGAAAATAGTTTTAAGACTTCATGAAAAATATTGAAAATTTTCATATCACATGATTAAACTTGTAATAAAAATCATAAAATATAATAGTCGAAAGGAATCTAAAAGCCATTTACTGTTTCATATTTGAGTATAAATCTCTTATCTATCATCTAGGATTATGTTAAAGCCTTAAATGATAAGGAAAGGACTACCTTTCAGTTTAATCTGTTTGACTTTTGTATAACTCTAATTACTGAGTTTTTCCCCCTTACACTGAACCAAAATCAGCCTAGCCACCACTGCTACATTTTACTCCTAGTTCTGTTTTCTGGAGTGAAGAAAAATAAACTAAATCCTTCTCCCACAGGAAGGCCCTTCAAATACTTGGGGATAACCATCATATTCAATTCATTTAAAGATTTATTAGGTACTATATCCAGGAATTTTGCTAGATTCTAAGAATACAAGAAAAAATGAAAGATTTCCTGTCCCCAAGAAGCTTACATATGTTTCCCCAAAATACTTTAATTTTTAAATTTTTATTTTTTTAAACTCTTAACTTCTGTGTATTGGCTCATAGGTGGAAGAGTGGTAAGGGTTGGCAATGGGGGTCAAGTGACTTGCCCAGGGTCACCCAGCTGGAAAGTGTCTGAGGCCGGATTTGAACCTAGGACCTCCGGTCTCTAGGCCTGACTCTCAATCCACTGAGCTACCCAGCTGCCCCTTCCAAAATTCTTTAAGATAGCATGACACTATCACCGCATACTAAAATTGGAATCTCTAATCCTATGAATATTGTTGGACTCTGGTATCTTTTTGACCTTGAGAGTAGGACTTCACATTTATCCATAAAAGAAAAAATGTCCAGATACCATTCCTTCCATGTTTACCTTGAAGCTAAACATCTCAGAAGGCTATGGTTGAGTTTATAGAAGTCTCCAAAAGCAGGAGGTTTAGAAGAGTCTTGGGGAAAGTCTCACAATGAATGATATATGAGATCAGAGAGCAAAAGGCTTACTGAGGAGAAAGGGAAGAAAATATAGTATCTGGAGTTCTGATGTTCCAGGTAGGCTTTTTTTATGATGTTGCAAATTATAGCACAAGATCTTTGTGATCAGTTCTCAGGTCAAGAAGTTCTGCATTCCCCAGCCTGCAATTGCTATTTTGATAGATGCCTAGAACTCCTTACCCTATAGATCCCATGCCAGTAAGTACAATGCTACTGGAAGTGGTCATTAATTTCCAAATCTTCCAACTTGGCTGATTTTATAGATGCTATTTGTATGATCATAAGGAGATAAAATGGTTAATAAAGAGCCAACATTAGTCTTTCCTAAGACTAATATGTAAGCGCAACAGATACTTAGGTATGGACACTAAGAATGTTTGATAAACAAGTCAATTTATTATTGTTGTTTTGATGTTCTATTTTAGTTTAATTACTTTCCTATTAATTCATTCCAGGTGATTTTTGTCTGAAAAGAATCCATTAGAGAGAGATTAGCCAAGATGGCAGGGGAGTAGGAAGCAGTACACTCTAGCTGCCCCCGACAAAACTATTCCACAAAGACATAGAAAAAGCACCAGAATGAATTCTGATTGGGAAATCCAAGAAAATAATCAGTGAGACATTTTTTCCAGTCTGAGCTGGGTCAGGGAGACAAAGAAGTCTGTGGGAAAAGAGGACGTAGTCTAGCCAGGAACATACTTCATTAAACCTTCCAGCACAGAGATTGAAAGAGTACTTGTCCATCACTATGTACCAGGGTAATAAGAGGTCCAATTTCTGAGACAGAGGGGGCAGATATTATTCAGGAAGCAAGAATAGGTGCCTACTAGAAATTCTGTCACTCATGCCACAAAGCTGACTCATAAATACAATGTTAAAGAGGACTAGCTCTGAGGAGTAATAGTAAAGAGCAAGAAAATACCATGGACCCAGGGCTGCATACTGATGAAGGAGCAAGTAAGTAAAGGAGATAGATATCTGCTATCTGGCCCTCTGCTCCCTGTGGCAGAAAGGGGTTTCAGATCCAATCCCTAGTCACACAGAAGCCTAAAGAGGAATAATCAGAACAGATGCTGAGACAAAAGGGGACTATGACGTTCTATTTCCATAGAGATAGTGGTTGAATTTAGTAACATTCTACTGGTGCTCCAACCAGGGACAAGCCCATATTTATATTTCTCAGATCAAAACCCAAATCAGAAATTTAAAAATCTAAGACCCTCAGATTTTTTCCCTGTATCAGACTATTTCAAGCCCACTGAAAGTTTGGATATCCCTTCCCTGAAGTCCTTGAATAATATAAATCAATATACCAAGAATGCAGCAGCATGATCCAAGAGGACAAACAACAGGACTAATCATGGTCCTGATATTCCCTCCAGAAATCCTCAGCATCTAAACACAACACAAAATTCATAGTGAGTATTAAGACTGAAAGAACGAGCAAGGTGTAACAAAAAGAGTCCCCACATAAAAAGAGAACATGATAATAAAGAAGTTTAAGATCTAAATCTAGAAGAAGAGAATGACTCTAGTTTGTATACAAGTTCATCTTGAAATAAATCAAGAGGTTCTGTTTGTTTACTTGTTTTGTTTTTTTAAGAATTAAAAATGAAAGTTTTAAAAAGAAATGAGAGTATGGGGTGAGGAGGTTGGAAGAGAAACAATAGCTTTGGAGGAAAGAATTGGAAAGAGAATTAACAACTGATATGACATACAAATCATTATCCAAATAATAATATACATGAAAATTAGAAGGGAACAAGTAGGAGTGACTCCATGAAACAAGAAGACATATTAAAACAAAATCAAAAGTTAAAAAAGAAGAAAATGTAAGATAGCTACTGTGAAAAACATCTGAGCTGGAAACAAAAGAGAAATGATTTAAGAATTATTGAACCACCTGAAAGCCATGAACATAAAATAGACTTTGGGTTTATTTACATATATAGTAATATTCAATATATATGTTAATATTTAATTAATATAGTATTCTATAATATAATTTATATTATATCTCTAAAACTAGTCAGGTGGTTCATTGGATAGAGTGCCATGCCTGTAGTCAGGAAGACTCATCTTCTTGAATTCAAATCTGTTCTCAGACTTTTACTAGCTGTGTGAACCTGGACAAGTCACTAAACTCTGTCTCAGTTTCCCCATTTATAAAATTATTTGGAGAAAGAAATTGCAAACCACTCTATTATCTGTACCAAGAAAATGACAAATAGGGTCATGAAGAGCTAGATACAACTGAACAACAAAAACTTACATATACATAGACATCTATCTATCTATCTATCTATCTATCTATCTATCTATCTATCTATCTATCNATACATAGACATCTATCTATCTATCTATCTATCTATCTATCTATCTATCTATCTATCAAAATAAAGAGGACAGAATTAGGCTAGGGAACTAGAGAATGTGAGAAAGAAAGCTCAATACCTCAGTTAAGTCAGAAAACCAAGCCAATGCCAGGCAAGCCCATTCTCCTAAAGGGAAGATTGCACTACAAATAAGATTCTGACACTTTAAACCTATTATAAGAGAAAACAATCATAGCACCTTACTTACCCACTTACTAATTTATTGCCTTTATTTTTCTATCTTGTTGACAAAGACTGTATGAGAGATTTTGCTACATATTTCACTGAAATCTTGGTAATGTGTCTAAGATGTTGTCCTGAGTTAGTATTCTAGTAACTTTGCAAAAATGTAAATGTATGGCATAGGCAAGATAGCCTACTATAGCTATGTGACCCTGGACAATGCAATTTACCCTGTTTGCCTCAGTTTCCGCATCTATAAAATGAGCTGGAGAAGGAAGTAGCAGACCACTCCAGTACCTTTGCCAAAAGAATTCCAAAAGGGGTCATGAAGAGTCATACACAAATGAAATAACTCAACAATAAAAAATTATAAATGAAAGCATGCCAGCTCTTTGTTATCACTACTCCCTTTTCTAGACGTTTTGACAAGAGCCAGTGTCATGTTAGGGTGTCTCATTTTTAGATTCCACCTTAAAAGAAAATAAAAAGCATTTATTTGCCTTCCTCCAATTCTCTAGCATAGTGGCTCAATAATCACATTTGTTATTTCTTTTAAAATCCTGAGAAGTGACTCATCTGGATCAGTTCCCTTGACCTCATTAAGAGACACCAATATTCTTAGATTATTTTCTTGCTTGTCTTGAGTTTCATCTTCTTATTGACTTTTTATTTCATTTCCAGTCTAAAGATCACTCTTCTTGGCAGAGAAAACAGAAGTAAAATAAGTGTTGAATAGTTCTGCTTTTTCTCTATCCCTTCCTTCATCCATAATAAATGCTACTTGAATGAAGAAATAAATTTCATTCATTTCCTCAATGTTATTTGAAATCACTTTTCTTCATCAATTGCCTGAATTTTTAATTTCATTGTGTTATATTTCCATGTGTTTATAGAATTGCTTTCCCTGATATCTTTAAAACAAACAAAAAATGAAAGTATATAATCATTTCTGAGATCATTTTGGTATAGTTCTGCCTATATGTAAAAGATGGAATACATCACCCTGATAACACCTTTTCTAGAATTATTATTTGAAAATATACTGAAGATTTATATAGCAAACATATTCTCTTTATCACCCAATTTTGTCTACCCTCTCTATTTTGTCTTTGTACTAAAAAGAGGAAACAGATTTTCTGACAATTTAGTTATTAAGAATTCTTTCTATTAAAATTAAGCACATGATCACAGTTTGATTTCTCATGAGAAATGGAATTTTTTTAAAATTCCTAGGACATTAAATGTCTAACTTTGTAGATACAAATATTATGTCAGAATAAGAAGCAATCCAATATAGATGTTAAAAATCCTTGAAGCCGGGAAAAATAGAATATTCAGTTAAATAATGCATTCATCCACTAATAAATACATACTAATCATTCACTCACAATGTGTCCAGTATCAACTAAGAAGAGGGGTCAGGGCATGGGAGAAGAGAAGAAAGATATGTTAAGAAGAGACAAACTACTTGTCGATAAGTAATTTTAATTAATTTAATTTACCTTGTATTTTTTTTAATACTAAAATAGTGTGGAGCAATGCATACTGAACTAGCCCAGAAGCCAAGGAGAGCTATGTTCAAGTTCTGCCCCTAATATATATGGACTTTGTGACTCTTAACAAGTCACTTAACTATTCAATGCTCTAGGTAGTTCTCTATAAGTTACAGAGAAATTAAAGACCTGTGAGGGTAGTCAGTTTCTTCATATGGGCAATCCTTACACCAATGAAATCTCAGGTCCACCCCTATCCCACACTTTACACCTAGTAATTTGTATATGTCTTTTTTATCCTTCAAATGTAAGCTTCTCAAGAGGAGATATCATTTCAATTTTGTCTTTGTATTTCCAGCATCCAATATAGGACCTGGCACATAGTGGTGCTTAATTAGCATTTGCTTATGGATAACATTATGGAAGATTACAATATGTCCAGATACCTGTGTTTAAAGAGCTTACAACCTAGTAAAGGAAGATTAATCAGCTAATAAGAATATATGAGGTACCTATTATGTGTTAGGTTCATGAAATACAAATAAAGCTATGTTTTGCCTTTAAAAAACAATAATAGAACACATTTACCCAATTTAAAAAAATAACATGAAATACATGTGCGTACACATAATAATTTTCCCCTCGCAATTAAAAATGATGTTTTTGTGTTCTTGGAATCATAGATCTCAATCTATTAATCATCGTCTTATCCTCACCTTTGGGCATATCCAGTTTGTCTTTTCTAGATATGATCTTTCATTTTGAATCATTAGATCCTACTGATAAAAATGACAGTGTTAACTGCTTGAAAATAACTTTGGATGCTAATGTGACCAAATTGTTATCAGGACAAAGCACCAGCCATGCTACTTAAATAAGTCTTTTTGTTATGTAGCCTGATGCTGTTCTGAACAGGTCTTATTTTCTTTTTATTCATGATGTCATTTATCATTTTGTTTCTCATATTGCATGCCCCATCTATTGCTAGATAAGTTATTAAATTCTCAGGGAAATCAGGTGTACCAGGATTCACTAGCACTAAAGAAAAATGAGAATCTATTCCCGAGTCTCTTGATTTCATTTTCTTCTTCATTACAGTGTTGAGCAATGTGAAACTTACTTGTAGAAATAAATCTTACTAGGTATTATTGAATTTCATGCCAAACATCTTATATGCAATACTATACTTGGCTCTTAGTAAAAATAATAATGCAATTTATGTAGCACATTCACTTTACCAAGTGCTTACTTGACAATTACCCTACATAACTCAGTGAGAGCAATTTTGTTTATTATTTTGAAGATATGGAAACTGAGGCTAAGAAAGGTATTGAATTGGCAGCAATAAGTCAACTAATGAATGTTAGAGCCAGTATTTCGATCTATCGTATTTGCCTCTAGTCCAGTGCTCTTTTCACTACCCTAAATAGTAGCAGGTAATACCCCTACTTAAAAACAAAAACTAAAATACACAAAGAACTAAAATTAAGACAGACAGACTTCAGTGACATTTTTCCCCAGATATCAGCATGATCGAAAGTCAAAATGATATAGATGCCAGAATATCAGGTAAAATTTCTCAAAGAAATAGCAGATATAGTAACCAAAGTAATATTGAATAAACCTCCCCAAAATGCAAACCACAAAACATGTATGTGTGAGTCTTAGATGGACGTAGAGGCTAAAATAAGGAAAACTGAAATTATAGCCCTGTGCTCAGATAGGGAAGACAAAGTAGTATCAGAGACTGAATAACCTTGTGTTAGGGCACGCTACTGTGAAGTCATAGAAGAAGAAAGGAAAGAAGACAGAGAATATACTAGAATTCTAGAAAATATCTAGAATCCTAGAAAATAGCCTTAGCTACTGTCTTTAGTAGAGAGACTAGAGAACATTCCTGTTGTAAGGATGATAGGGGATTGTCAATTGAGACATTCAGCTAATTACCTTCCCCCACTTAAAATAAATGACAAAATGCTTAAAATAAGTGAGAACTTGATAAATTGTCTAGGTGAAAATACCACTCACTTGCATTAGTCACAGGCTTTCAACTGAATTTGAAAAAAGTCCTCAATCAACTTAGATTTCCTTTGAAGACAATTGATAAATTGGAGTAACATTATACAGTAAATGTATTTGGATTTGTTGAGGAAACTTTGTAACACCCTATATAGATTTTTTGTAATATATAGCAGATCAGCTCGAAATCCAACATACAAGCATTCTCTTAGCTTATGGTGGAGATCTTCTAGAGCAGTGATGGAGAACCTTTTAGAGACTGAGTGCCCAAATTGCAACCCTCAGGCTGCATATGAGCAGCCTTACTCTAGACAGGAGAGGGAGGAAGGGCTCCCATTGGACTGCTGGGCAGAGGGGCAGGTGAAGTGAAAAATGCCCTCAGGCCCCAGGGGGAGAGAGAAGGGACCATCCTCCTCTGGAATGTGTGCCATACGTTCCCCAACATAGTTCTAGACAAACATCTGGAGTGAATCACTTAGGAGAGAGGGAAGAGGAGAATCCATTCCTGGCCTTGACCTCCACCTTGGTTTCTTCCTCAAACTTGGCTAGAAATATCCACCTCTTAGAATTGTTATTCAGTGATTTATAGTCACAAAAGGAATATAAAACAGAAGAGGGGAACTTGAGATCCAGGGTCAAGCTTGTCTAGGGAAGTACATGTTCTTGTTACGTGCTCAGATCTTGCCATAGCTCTTGTTGGAATGGGGCAAGAGAGAAAAATGTGCTTCTTCTTAACTGCCTGTGTTGCCTAGCATCTAAAGAAGTAAATCAAAAGGGCCTAGGAAATTAAATAGTTCTTTCCTGGTAATGTAAGAGTATGATCTCCCTCAGTTTACAAAAAAAATAGTTCTTTCCTGGTAATGTGAGAGTATGATCTCCCTCAGTTTACAAAAAAATGAGAGAATTGTTAGCCTGTTTTTCTCTCACCCTTCCCTGCCAGCCACAGATCATCTTTTCTTCCTGGTTCATGCCCGGTCAGGAATATGTGGACAGTGCAAACCACATCTAACACTTTTTATCTACTTCCTGTATATCTTCTTTTTCCTGTGGAAAGATAACCACACTGATGCTTGAACAACCTCTGTAGCTTCTTCTCTCATACCATGATGGCTTTAACATAGCTCTATGGCTTTTCCAGGTCCAAAAGTTCAGATTCAAAGAACTTTGCGTATTTTGTGTGGCTGATCCTTTACTGAATATAAGAGCTTGGCTCCTAGGTAACTAAGGGAAATTGACCTGAAGATTGGCAGCTGTTTCTTGAGTCCTGAATTGCCATGATAATGCCTCTCAGTTACATTGAATAAATTGCTCAATATATTACCAGAATAATAACCAAATTGTTTCATTTAGCCATATATGTGTAAAGTTTAAAATTTTCTGGAATACACTTTAGCTTACAATCTAAGTCCTACAAATAAAAATGGATGTGGCAGATTCTTGATGGAAATAGCCTAAGGGACAAAGTAAAATTTTCTACACTAACACAAAAGCAAAAGAAAGAGAAAAGAGAAGGAAAAATGGAAAATTTGTTGTTGTTCAATACATTAGTCATAGCTTTCTCTTTTTGACCCCATTTGGCAGTTTCTTGGTAATGATACTGGAGTGATTTGCCATTCATTTCCTTCTCTAGCTTATATTCCAGATGAGGTAACTGAGGCAAACTGGCAAAGTGACTTGTTAATTGTCATACAGCTAGTGTCTAAGGTGGGATTTGAATAGAGTTCTCCTGACTCCAGGGCTGGCACTTTATCCAATGTGCCACTGAGACGGAAAAATAGAGAAGAGATAATAGCTGAGAAGGTGCCCCAGAGATTCACATTAGATTTCACAGGTGGTATTCTCAGGGCATGCCCAAATTCAGGATATCATTGGAAAAAGTGTGATTAGACATAGCAAAAAAAAAGCAGGTATGGAGCTAATCATGTCAAAGTTTCAGAGGTATTTATCCCCTACTACCTTTCCCTACCCATGTAAACTGAGTGTGAAAGTCCAACTGGCAGCCATGCACAAATTAAGTCTTTGCCATTCATTAATGTATTTGACATAATCATAACAGGGAAATATAGTTCATTTTTAAAATTTTTATTTTGAATATTTTCCCACAGTTACACATTTCATGTTCTTTCCCTCTCCCCCAAACCCTCCTAACCCCCCTTAACTGATACACAATTCCACTGGATTTTATATGTATCATTGATTAAGACCTAATTCCAAATTATTCATAGTTGAACTAGAGTTTTCATTTAGTGTCTACCTCCTCAATAATATCCCCATCAGCCCATGTGTTCAAGCAGTTCTTTTTCTTCTGTGCTTCACCTCCCACAGTTCTTCCTCTGAATGTGGCTAGTATTCTTTCTCATAAGTCCCTCAGCCTTGCTCTGGATTCTTGCATTGCTGCTAGTAGAGAAGTCCATTATGTTTGATTGTACCACCATTTTTTGTTTTTTAAACCTTGCCATCTGTCTTAGAATCAATACTAAGTATTCATTCCAAAACAGAAGAGCAGTAAGGGCTAGGCAAGCGGGGTAGATGACTTGCCCAGGGTTACATAGCCAGGAAATGTCCCGGGCCAGATTTGAACCCAGGACCTCTCATCTTCAGACTTGGCTCTCTATCCACTGAGCCACTTAGCATGCCCAATACAGTTCATTTTTAATGAGGTCTGGCAACTTTGGCTATCCTGTATATACAGAAAATATACTCAAATTTATTTCCATGTGCAAAAAAGAAAAAAAAAAACAGTTGCTTTCTAGAGTACTTTTCATTCTATGAAATAGTTTTCTCCCCTCAGATTGGATTTAGTAAAATTATCCACCTTATAAACACATAGGATCTTGTTAAATATGTGTTTTCTTGTAAGCATGCATCTTTCTTTTTCTGTTATTCCATGACCCTAATGTCTATATTAAGTATTGTTTCTAAGAAAGAAAGCAAGGGCTTTGAAAATAACAAAGTAAATGCAAGAATAAGTACATAATAATCCATACATAAACCTGGGTCCCATTATACCAAAAATCTTATACCAAAGTACTCTGTATCTGGGGCAGAGGAAGTTATGAGGAAGGAGAGTGGGCATACACAGAAACATAGGAAGGAAATGCATAAAGGGAAAAGCCCATGTGCCCTGAGAATAAGTCATAACTCTAGACTTCAAGATTTAATAGCAATAGTCCATTCAGGAACAAATACATCCAAAGTCACTTCTTAGATAATTGCTCCTCATTTTTTCCTCACCATTCTCCAACAGGGCAAATCTTCCCTTCTACCCTTAAATGCATTTACAACTTTTTTTTCAAGTCAAAATTATCTTTACAAGGGTGCTAAGAATATGATTAACTCTTTATTTGGCTAGCAGTCCCTTTAAGCCAGTACACTACCAAGCTTTTCAGGCTTACTTTTACAGGTTCATAGACAAGTTCACCGGGATACTGCATTGACCTGTCAGGATCTAGCAAACAGTACTCAAAGCAAGAAATAGCTGCTTAGCCTCTTTTCTTCCTATCCTCTTTCCTCTCAAATAGGTTTCATTTCTGCCACATTCTAGGTTAGTGATGGTGAACTTTTTAGAGACTGAGTGCCCAAAATGGAACCCTCATGCCACATGTGAACACACACCCACACCTGCCTTACCTCAGACAGGAGGGAATAATTGTTCCCATTGGGTTGCTGGGCAGAGGGGCAGATGCATGTGGAGAAGGGAGGGAAGTAGCCCTCTCCTGCATATGGGCCATTGGCTCACCAATATGACTCGAGGTGGTGCTGAAAGATAATCACTGATAGTCAATGACACTGACCTCCTATCAACCAATTAAACCTCTCCCAGTTGAGGCCTATTATCAGTTGATTGCTCCAGTTTTTCTTCACATAATTTCCACAGAATTCTCCTTTTCTTACCCCTTGTTCTTTCTTCAGTATTCAGTTGTGATATTCTTTATAGTCTGCTTTTCACAACATGCAGTGGTTTAAGTCAGACTCTCCAGAGTGTCAGAGACTCACTTTTTACTTATGAATTAAAAATGAAATCTCCTCTCTAAAGCATTATTCGACATTTCTTTTTTAAAGTCCTAAAAAGTTTTATGAAATGAGCTAAGGAACACAATACTGTACAACTTCAATCATTTTGTAGTATAAAAAAGAGTTTCAATATAACAATCTGTGCTTCTCATAGTTGTATTTGTTTATGCCTATATTTAACCAGTCTTAATAAAAAAGTTATTTCTCTACTCTTTTAAACCACCAAACTGTTCACATACAAAAGAGATATCGCCCTTCATTCTTTATAAGGTAGCTTATGCCACTGTTTTTATTTTGGTATATTTTCTATACTTTTTTCAACCAAACTGCTCTTAGCCTATCTGAAAACTGACTTGTCACAAGCAGAATTTTAGATATTTTCAGAAAAGTTATTTCACTTTCTTTTATCTACCAAATTGTTCAACTATGAAAGAAAAGCTACTTTACCAACTGATTAAATTTTTTTCTTTGCAAAAATAGTACTTTTCTGTCACTTTCAGCACTCATTTTCTTTTTATGAAAAAATAGTACCTTTCATCAATATGAGTAGCTAGTTCTTAAGACTGAAGTCCAAACTTTTAAATAATAATGTAGGATTGTTTTTCTTCTAGTGAAACTAGAAAAACAACATCATAAATAATGTTTCCCATGCCTGCAAACTTATTACATTCTTTGAATGTGAGCTCTCTGTTCCTTGTAGGCACTGACTTCATCAAATTATCAGATAACAACTGTCCATTATTATGTCAGAATATCACATGGCTCCTGGGCTAGCTCACTTTGAAGGAAAAATATATTGCCTTACTTTAATACAAGTGTAAAATTAGTTATCATTAGGCGACAAGAGGTTCTTACTATTTTTTTAGTAGCTTCCTGTGGCTTATTCAAACTGTTCAGTCCTATTAAAGGACATTTTTGCTTTTTCACCTTCTTTTGTTCTTCTTTTCCTTCTCACTTCCTTGTTTTCCTTCTTTCTTCCAATCATTCTTTCATACTTTCTTGGTTTTCTTCTTTCATTATTTCATATTTTCCTTCTTCCTTCTTCTTCCTGATACCTCATCCAATACTCTATGTATTATGTCACTTAGCACCTAAAGCAGTCTTCGAGACAGAAATGAGTCCTTAAAAGAAAGTAAAGTACTCTAAGAGACGAGAAAGGAGAAAGGAGTAGAGTCCAGATGTGGGGGACAGCCTTTGTAAAAAATAAGAAATGGAATTCCAAGTTTAAGAAAAAATAAGTAGATCAATTTGGATAGATAATAAAATGTATGAAGGGCCATAATGTAAAATAATTCTATGAAGGTATACTGAAACCAGAGGTTGAAGGATTTTAAATGACAAGCTGATTAGTTTTTATTCTATTCCATAAATAAGTTGGAGGATACAGAGATATTTGGGTAAGAAGGTTTCTCAGATTCTTGCACATGGCTTAGCAGCAGCCAAAATTATACCCTTTCTTGGGGAGCCTTGGCCAGGTCACCATTAAAGAATGTTATGGGGGAGAAATAAACAGTGGCAAATAATCGAATATGAAGAAGAGGGAGGGAGGAGTCAAGGATAGCTCTATTATTACAAATTTGGGTTAGTGAATTAGTTGTGATGTTCTTAATCACCAAGAAGGGAAGGTTTAGAAGGAGATTATAGAATTATGTTTTAAATGTATGGATATTTTTATATCTATGGGATAGACAAATTGGATTTCTTATTTATCAAATACTCAGCATTCAATTTCTTATATCCATGAATTTGCATAAGTTGTCACTCAAACTCAAGATGTACTTCTTTGTTTTCTCTTTTAGGCTTATTTTCTTTCAAGTTTCATTCAGCTGGAGTGGTATTCTTTAAGAGACATTATCATATTTCTCCAACTAAAAGTATTTTCTTCTTCACATTTTCATACAGCATGCATATTGTATAGATCTTTCCTCTGCTCCTTTCATATCCTACCATGAATTATCTGCTCTGCATATCGTATTCTCTTCATCTCTAGCCTCAGAATAAACTTCATTTAAAAGCATTTTTTAATTTAAAAATTGTAAATCCATTTTAAGAAACACTCTCATTTAAAAAAAGTTCATCCCCCAAGTCTATATTTCAATGTTTCTTTTTTTAAGGCTTTCCAACTTATTGAGTTTTCTTTTATTTTCTTATATTTATTTTTCAATGTTTCTGCATACAGTGGATGCTTAATACATAGTTGTTGAAATGGAATTTTATTTTGCATGCTTGTTAATGTAGTGTTTAGATTTGATTATGTAATTATAAGAAATATTGAAAGTTGCAGTGTGTAAACATCAGCATTATTTCACTGTGCCATTGCTGTCTATGTATCTTGCCTTTCCTTGTTGGCACAACACATCTCTATTTAGCATATACCAAAAGGAGTGGCATGAAAGAAAATAATTATACCCATATATATTTGTGATACAGCGTTTATACCGTATGGGCCAATTGGACTAATTCTATAACAATAAATATTTTTAAAAATCTTTTCCCATTGATTTGTATACATCAGTGATATTTTCTTGCTAAATTTGGTGCTAAGGATTCAGAATTCAGGTCAATAACATGTGTCTTCATAACTCCCAGGATGTTAAGAGTTTTACCATAGAAATTTTCTAGTCCAACTCTTTATTTTTCAGGGCAAGGAAATGAAAACACTATGTAAAGAAGGAACTCTGTAGTTACCCATTTTTAAGTCAAGAGAACTACTAAAAATGGAAAATTGAACAAATAATCCATTTCTCACTAAATTTGCTCCTATAATTTCATAACGGGACTATTCATTTGAAACAAGATCTTTGTTTTTTAAAGGTTCATCAGCCTCTTTCCATTATTGGCTCAGCTGTACTACAAGACAATAAGGTTCTGTTATGCTCTCAGCAGAACTGTTTAATCAGGATAACTGCCTATCCTTGACTTGGTATTCTTCCTTTTTGTCTACTGAGAGTCAATTTCTTTGGAAAATAAAGTAAAACTGGCATTTTTTATCCTACTTATGTCAAAGAGCTTCTACCTAATCAGTTACATAAATATTATTTCCATAAAGGTGAAAATGATGGTTCCCCAGTGCACAATTGTATTAGCTCATCAAATTTTCAGTGTAGCTTCATCCATATTCACCTCTTCCATTTTTCTCATTATTTGTATGTTTACCTATCATCCAAAGTCTTCTTCTTCCATTAAAAGGACCTACTACATTGCTTGTCCACAAATATTTTTTCTAATTAAATATTCAGTTCCTTTGCCCTTTCAAATGCGGTTCCATCTTAGTACTGTTTCATTAGCTTCCAAAAAGAATAGAAATAACTTGCTTCATATTCACTTTTCATTCAGAGGTGAACATTTCTGGAAGGATGATTTGGGAATATATGATATACTATAGCTTCTACTTACAATGAAAACCTTTCTTCCTATGAAACGATTTTTTGTTTAAATCTGGCTTATTCCACAGGAATGCTTGGGAATCTTCTATCTCATTGGATGTCCATTTTTTCTACTGAAAGAATATACTTAGTTTTGCTGGATAGGTGACTCTGTGTTGTAAACCTAGATCTTTCACCTTCCTGATAGAACAGTGGATCAATGGAATAGACTAGGGTTAATGACCTCAGCACAACAGTGTTCAATAAATATAAAAATCCCAGCTTTTGAGACAAAAACTCACTATTTGACAAAAACTGCTGGGTAAATTGGATAACAGTATGGGGAAATTAGGGTTGGATCAACATATTATACCCTATATAAAAATAAATTCAAAATGGGTAAATGAGTTAAATATAAAGAGTGAAATCATAAATAAATTAGGTGAACATAGAATAATATACCTGTCAGATCTATGGGAAAGAAGGGAATTTAAGACCAAGCAAGAGACAGAGAACATTACAAAATGTAAAATGAATAATTTTGATTACATTATATTAAAAAGTTTTTTGTACAAACAAAACCAATACAACCAAAATTAGAAGGGAAGCAACAAATAGGTGGAAAAATTATAACAAAATTCTCTGAAAATGGTCTAATGTCCCAAATATATAAGGAACTAAGTCAAATGTACAAAAATCAAGCCATTCCCCAACTGACAATGGGCAAAGGATATGAATAAACAGTTTTCATATGAAATAATCAAAACTATCAATAATCACATGAAAAAGTGTTCTAAATCCCTCCTGATTAGAGAAATATAAATCAAAACAACTCTCAGGTACCACCTCACACCTAGCAGATTGGCCAATATGACAGTAAAGGAAAATAATAAATGTTGGAGGGGATGTAGCAAAATGGGGACTATAATACACTGCTGGTGGAGTTGTGAATTGGTCTAATCATTCTGGAGGGAAATTTGGAACTATGCACAAAGGGCTTTGAAAGAGTGCCTATCCTTTGACTCAGCCATACCCCAGATGGGTTTGTACCCCAAAGAGATAATAATGAAAAATGTTTTTACAAAAATATTCATAGCCACACTCTTTGTGGTGGCAAAAAAAAATGGAAAATGAAGGAGTGTTCCTTGATTGGGGTATGGCTGAATAAATTGTGGTATCTGATGGTGATGAAATACTATTGTGCAATAAGGAATGATAAACTTTCTGATTTCCATATGAGCTGGAAAAACCTCCGCGAACTGATGCAGAGTGAAATGAGTAGAACCAGGAGAACACTGTACTCAGAAATTGAAACATTATGGGATGATCATATGTAATCGACTTTGATCCTAATAGCAATGCAGTGATCCAGGACAATCACGAGGGACTTATGAGAAAGAATACTATCCACATGGAGAGAAAGAACTGTGGGAGTAGAAACAGAAGGAAAACATTTGATTTATTACTTGTTTATATGGCTATAGGACATGAGGTTTTGGTTTTTAAAAGATTATTACAAAAATGAATATATGGAAATAAGTATTGAGTATATATAACTCAGTGGAATTGTTTGTCAGCTCTGACATGGGGGAGGAAAAAGGGGAGGGAAAGAACATGAATCATGTAACCATGGGAAAATATTTTAAAAATTAAAAAATTAAAAATAAAAAAATTAATTATAATGAGGAAGTTGGAGTGGAGGGTCTGATAACTGCAAGGTTCTGACACAAGGTACAAGTCTGGGAGTAAATAGTGCTGGAATTAGGATGTTCAGAGTCATCTAGCATTTCTCTGACCTGAAATGCTTAAAAAACTCAGAAGACTACAATGTTTTTAACCATGACAAGATTAAAATTAGGTTAATCTGAGGCACAAGGATCAAAACACAATCAGTGTAGTAGTCAAGCACTAATTTGCCAATAAACAGAGTCTCAGACCCCTCATTTAACTAAGACCCTGAATGAGGATCAACATTTTTTTTTTGCACAAAAGGAGCATCCAAAAGCTAGAAGGCAGCATTATAGATGGGGAAAATAATATGATTAGTTAAGTCAGAATCATCATAGATGTGGGAAAAATATGATTGACTAGAAATTTGGAATGCAGGACTAGCAACAACCCCTCCTTCCACCTTGTCACCATGGAAAGTTCATTGGTGCTGTCTACCTACATGGCTAGTTAATGTCATAATGATAACAGACTAGACTTTCTTCAAGGACAACAAATGCTGCAGAGATAACAAAGCAGACTCTGGCATCCACCTACATCCTTTAAGGATAATAGATTTCCTTGAGACAAGAATAGAGCAGTGATTAACAGGAAAATTTGACTTTTAAACTTAACTCAGACACAAGTGATCTACACAAAATTTAAATTTCCCAACTTAACTAGGACGCAAAAAAAAAATGTGACTTGGGTATTACAGAAAATATTGGTGATAAAAAATGGAATTAATTACTGAATAGAATTGTTTTGACTTTTTAAATTTTCATCTCAGATGATTCATGGGACCTGAAACATATCAGCCATTTGAGTATAGGCACAGCAGAAAAAGAGGAAGGCAGCAACAGTAGTCCAAGGAAAATAGGACCAAAAAAAGATTTGAATCATCCATCTAAGAGTATGGGTGGAGCCTGACTGTGCAACAAAGTTTCAAACCAGAACCAGACACTGAAGATTTGAGCAAAGAGAAAAATACTAAAAATAAATATTGGATCAAGAAATTAACAAAAAAAAATTGAGAAGAAAAAATGTAATTCCGCAAAAATACAGATTCATAAGAAATAAAAGTCTTGGCTACAAGAATTATAAAAGTGCGTAGAATAAATGAAGTAAAAGATAAAGAATAAAATTATAGATGAAATAAAAGCTCTAGAAGAAATAATTAGAAGGAAAATGCTTAAAATACAAATTAGAATCTTTTCCTTGAAAAACTGTTTGAAATAAATAGAACTCAATGACTACAAGATACAACTATTACTAGGAGAACAAAATCAAAAGATATTTAAAATAAAAGAAAATGGAAGAGACTCTTTATTAGAAATAACTTATCTGGAAAGCAGACCAAGGTGAAATAATTTTACTCCTTGAAAAATATTACCCAAAACAATACCTGGACACTACATTTCAAGAACTTAAAAAAGAAAGCAGCCTGGATTTATTATAACTACAGAGAGGTTGGGAAATAACTGATCACCTAAAAGAAACTCTAAAATGAAACTTCCCAGTCAAGTCATAGCTAAAATCCAGAGCTTCCAGGTCAAAGTAAATATAACTAGAAGTAAGAAGGGAAGAGCTGAATTAACAAAGAACCAGTCAAGAATCAGTGATGGACAAACTATAGCCTACCAGCCAGATGTGGCCCCCTGAAATGTTCTATCCTGCCACACAATATTATTCCTAATCTGACGAAAAATTACGTAGGATACAATACAACGAAACTTCGAAAGAGTTGCCTTAGAAACAGACTGACACATGAGCATTTCCTTTCCTTTGGCCCCCTCTTTAAAAAGTTTTCCCATCACTGGAAGATGATTCATAACTTGGCAGAAAGCACTATTTTTAAATAATATTTTACACAATATTATATTTAAAAACAATTTTAACATTCTTCTAAAAATTTTTGAGCCATCTTTCCTCCTTCCCTCCCTCCCTCTTTCCCATCCCTCCCCTTCACTGAGATATTAAGCAATATGTTATAGATTTCACATATGTTATCATTTAAAACATTTTTCCACATTAGTAACTTTGTGGAAGAGATCTCAATGAAAAAAATTAAGAAAAAGAAAGCATATATTGGTCTGCATAAAGACTCTATCAGTACTTTCTCAGCATGCAGATTTTCATCACAAATATCTGAGATTGTCTTGGTTCACTATGTTGTTGAGAATAATAGATAAAATAAACTCAGAGATTCTATGATACAACTACAACTAGGAGAACAAAATAAAAAAGATAAAAAAAGAAGAAAATGGAAGACACTCCTTATCAGAAACAATGGAAGAATAAACATAGGCAAGGAGGAAATCAAATTATTGCTCTTTTTTTAGATGAAATAACAGTCTTCATAGAGAAATGTAGAAATTCAATTAAAATTAAGAAAACCTACAACTTCAATAAAGTACTTAGATTAAAAAAATATGAAAAAAAACTACATAAACTGTTAGCTGGAGGACAAAGTGGGAAGGAGAGGTAATACATGCTCATAGAAAGGAAGGAAGGAAGGAAGGAAGGAAGGAAAGAACTTTTTTAAAGCATCATCATTTCTGTTTATTATTACATTATCAACAAAACCCAAGAGAAAGGGATAGAAAATTAATTCAAAATTAAACCATCCAAGATAATTCCAAAGAATATATGAATACAAATACAAAATACTTTTTGCAGAAATAAAGACAGACATACTAGAGAGAGTAATTCCCTATGGTGTGACTTTCCAATGTAATAAAAATGACAATAATACTTAAAATAATTAATTTATTTTTTATTGACACAATAATCAAACTATGAAAAATTATATCCTAACTAGGAGGATGTAGGGCAAGGGATGTGTCCTTAAGTGTAGGGAATGCTTCATTTGTGTTTCTTCATCCACATGACCTAGCACAGTGACTTGTTGAACTGAACTCAAATGCTATAAAAGTTCTAAATGATCAGGGGTCTATGCTCTCTATAGTTCTCTAATATTTAAAATCTCTAATATTTAAAAATGAAGAGACCATATAATATCTGAGATCCTTTCCAGTTCTATGATCCTATAATTTCTGATCTCAGGAGAAGGTAAACTCATTGAATTAAGGTAATGATGTGTGTATGTGTAGTGGTGGGATATCCTAGCACCTGACACAGTGCCAAGCACACAGAATACCCAACAAACATTTATTTAAGTGAATTGGGCAACTATGCCCTTTATGCTATTTAAGGACCTCTATTTTTGATAACCGCAGATAAATCATACCTTCCTGAGCAGCACGTAATTCTCCTTGAAATTGTTTCATTTCTCTGTGCTAATCAAAGACTTCTTAAAGGTCTGCTAAACTAATCAGTTAGTCAATTGACAAAAGAAATCAGTCAGCCTTCATTAAATGTTTATTATGTTCCAATGCTTGGAAATACAAAGTAAGACAAAAATATTCTTCTTATTCTCAAGGGTCTCAAGGAGCATATTTTAAATGGCAAATCTAAAATGTGAACAATAAGAGATGTAAAGAGTAGAAGGAAGGTAATTTCAGAGAGAAAGCACTAGCAGTGGGGCAGGAGAAGGGGGAAAGACTGAAAAGACCTTCTGAAGACAAGAGGGAATTAAACTGTCATGATGGATTGGAGTGCATAGGGACCAGAGGCATGAAGGTAGACCATAAGGTTAATATAACAGTTCATTATTGAAGTGATGAGGGCTTACACAGGATAGTGGCCTTGTAGATGAGGAGAAAGAAATATATCTACAGGAGATATTGTGAAGGTAGAAAAGCCAAGACTTGGGAATATATTGGATTTTTGATGTAAATTTGAAAGAAAAGTCGAGCGTCAGGAAGATTGAAAGACTCCATGACTGGAATGATAGTGGTGCCTAGCCAGTAATAGAGATAGTTAGAGAGAGTTTGGGGAGAAAGATAATGCATTCTATTTTGGCTGTGTTGAGTTTGAGATATCTATGGGATACCCATTTCAAGATGTCCAAAAGACAGTAGATGCTGCAAGGTTAGGTATCAGGAAAGAGGTGTTATGTAGAGACAGCCTCACCCAGAATTCCAGGGGACCCCCCATGGAGAACTTTGGGTGAGGCTGTCCCTGCATTTTGCAGGGATTCCATGCATCCATCTCTACATAACAGAGGTTAGAGCTGGAAGCTAATTCATGTTGATGTTTAAGAGATTGCTAATGCCTGATTATATTAATCATTTCAAGCAACATCTTGCATTTTATCATTTGCCTTTTAGAAATATAATACCTTAATTTATCTACAAAGAATTGATCTAATGTTGGTAAGTTTACCCACAAAAAGATATTGACTGACAGTATGTGAGGCAAGATTTTTTCCCTCTAATCATAAATGTACACACATCTATTCTACTTACATATTAAATCTAGCATTGAGAATATATCCCTTTTCCAAACTCCCTTATTTTGCTTCAGGGTACTTCCATCATTACAAGCTTCAATTTTTGACACCTCCACCTTATCTTTGGCTTTTCATTCTCCTTCAACCAACAGATTCAGTTTATATAGCTTGTCATTTCTATATCTACAAAATCTCTAGAATCTGATCTTTTACCATTTATCACATAACTATAATCCTCATTCAAGATCTCAACAACTTTATCTAGACTAGTCATGGTGAACTTTTAAGAGGAGTGCAAGCCCCACCCCCAACAATGCCCCCAAAGACTGAGTGCCATGCTACATCTTCTCTTACCTAGCTCCTCTCCAACCCTACCACAAGAATCACCTTTGCTATAGACTCAACAGGTTGCCATCTGCACTGCACCCTCACTCAGCATGTGAGTCCTCCCCACCACCCACCACCACCCCCAACCCCCAGCCTGACCTTACCCCAGTGACTGCAGGTGTGCCCACAGAGAGGGCTCAACATAAGTTCACCAACATGAATCTAGATTATTGCAGTGGTTTCCTATTAGGTCTCTCTGATTCTAATCTCTCCCCACTCCAATTCATCATCCATACAGGTATCAAAATGGTTTTCCTAAAACACAGATCTGATCACATCATGACCTCCACTGAACAAACTCTGGCAGCTCCCAATTACCTTGGATCAAAAATTATGGCTAGCTTTTAAAACTCTTCATAACCTTGTTCTAAGTTGTATTTCTAACTTCATTATACATCACTTTGGAACCACAATCCAGTGAAACTTGCCTACTGTTCTTTATACATATAGTTTATCCCCTGACTCTCAATGGCCTTTCCCATGAATAGAATTACTTCTCACCTCTTCCTCATAGATCTCCTCTCCCCCCAAGATATAGTACTACAGGAAGTGACATATCAATGGTTAGTGTTAGTACCTTCCCACTTAACTACTTTGTATTTATTCTCTTTATATTTAGAGTGTATATACACTCATATATATACTAGTCTCCTAGAATTGCTTCTTTCTTTTTATCTGTATTCTTGGTTCATAGAACAGAGGCTTAATAAATGCTTGGTGATTGATTGATTGATTGATAAATATTTGTGATAGGAGTAACATTTGGCCAATGAAGCTTCTTTCCTCCCACTCAATTCTTGCAGAAGCTTCACCTAAAACAAAAAAAAAAGACAAAGCTGACCCTAGCCTCCTTGTTCTGGCTTCATTGAATGATCTCCACAACCCAAAATTCTCCAACTAATATGGGCTAGAGCTATGACAGATCTGTCCCTGGAACTTGATTGGCTCTAGCTTTCCTGATACATTTTCCTGTTCACCTAATGGCATTAAAAAGTCCCAGCCATAAAATTGGGACATTGACACATTGCTGGTGGAGTTGTAAATTAATCCAACCAGTCTTGAGGACAATTTGGAATTTTGTGCAAAGGGCTTTAAAAGACTGCCTGCCCTTTGATCCAGCCACACCACTTTGTACCCCAAAGAGATAATAAGGGAAAAGACTTGTACAAAAATATTTATAGCTGCACTCTTTGTGGTAGCAAAAAAAATTGGAGAACAAGGGGGTGTCCATTGACTGGGGAATGGCTGAGCAAATTATGGTATCTGATAGTGATGGAATATTATTGTGCTGAAAGGAATGATGAACTGGAGGACTGGATTTCTATGTGAACTGGAAAGACTTCCAGGAATTGATACAGAGTGAAAGGAGCAGAACCAGGAGAACATTATACACAGAGATTGATACATTCTGGCACAATCAAACATAATAGACTTTTCTACTAACAGAAATGCAATGACCCAGGACAATCCAGAGGAACCTATGAGAAAGAACACTATCCACATCCAGGGAAAGAACTGTGGGAACAGAAACATAGAGAAAAAACATATGATCAATCACGTGGTTTGATTGGGATATGTTTAGGGTTTTGGCATTAAAGGATCACTATACTGCAAATATGAATAATATGAAAATAGGTTTTGAACAATGATAAATGTATAACCCAGTGGCACTGTTTGTCAGCACCAGGAGGGAGGGAAAGAACATGAATTGTGTAACCATTGAAAAATATCCTAAATAAATAAATACGTTAAAAAAAAAGAATCAATACTATGTATTGGTTCCAAGGCAGAAGAATAGTTGGTAGTTAAGTGAATGACCCAGAATCACTTAGCTAGGAAGTGTTAGAGATCAGATTTGACCTCCGGTCTCTAGGGACCTTAGTATACTTTCTTTGATTGATCTTTAGGTATTTTAGGCATTAGTCATTAGGAATGGGATTTTCTTTTCTATTTTTGTCCCTTAGATTTGATTGTGTAGGCAGTGCCTATGGTGGTGGTGATGGTTGTTCACCTGCTGATGATTTAGAAATGCAGGGGATTTTTGTGAATGTATTTTGCAAATTTATTTTTGTAATCTGCAATTTTGGGGAAGATACTGTCTCATTTTTCATACTCTCTGATTCCTTAACTTCTTCCAAGTACACCATCATATATATATATATCATAAGCAAATAGGGATATAGTTTTATTTTTGTTTTACCTTTAATTATGACTTTAACTCCTTTTTCTTGTATTATTGCTATTTCTAGCATATCCACAACCATATCCAATAATACTGGAGCGTTTCCTTGCTGTTCTGCATTTGTATTGAAAAAAGTTTCAAATATATTTCATTTGCATATCACACTAATATTCAATTTTAGGTAGGTAAATGTTGATATTTAAAAAGGCCTTTCTGTGATAAACATTATTATAGTTGTTTTGTGGCATAAATTAATGTTATGTTCTAATAAAGCTTCATTGCATTTATGGGGGGAAAATTTCAGCCATGTGGAATCCAAAATGTATTCAGGCTTGATGGATTTCTGAAGCTCAAAGAATGTTACCCTGCCTTGATGATTAGATATGTTTCTACATAGAGTAGAGGGAGGTCACCCCTAGAGAAGTTGTGTGCTAAGTACCATTATATCCATATGTATCCCTGTTGTACTTGGGAAAAATAAGCTTTTTAGTATACTCTAACCTGTGAGTCCTTCATTCTGTTCTAGCATTGAACTTGAACATGCTGGAATTAGAGCTGTGCCTTCAATGTTGGTATAATGAAAAGAACACAGAATTTAGTGAAAATCTTGGCCTCCTAACCTTGGAGAACTCACTCTGAAATTCACTTTTTTATCTTTAAAATGTTATATGGCTTATACTATCTAACATCATTTTGTAAAAAAAAACAAACTCTTAGTAAGTTATAAAGTATGGAAGAGATTTTGCTGCTATTGTAAGAGGACAGTGATCTTGCATTATGTAACCATTTCTCCCAGCACCTCGGACAGTGCTTTACAGACATTTGACAAGTGAAGACACCATATGCAATAGCAGTTTTCTTACAATGCCTAATCTAGGGAATTCTTTCCCTAAAAGAATCTAGTGGCAAATATCCCTTTACAATTTATATCATTCCCCACATGATTTTTCAATTCTCTCTTTTGGCATTGCCATTGTTTACCCAGCACCTCATTATGGTGTCAAACAGAATACTAATTTTAGGTAGAAATAAATAGGAGGATTAGATGAATTATTGAAATACAAAGATCCTGTTTCCATGAAAACCTTACATTCTTTTTAACTTGGTAGTTCCTTCTCTTCCTAAGGACTTGGCAGTTGTTAAATACACTTTTCTTTAGGTTACATTTAATTGTCTCAGTTGAATATTTATATGCCTATATATGGACAACTCCTAAAAGTTAAGAATTGTGGGGAGCAGCTAGGTGGCTCAGTAGATTGAGAGTCAGGCCCAGAGACAGGAGGTCCTGCGTTCAAATATGGCCTCAGACACTTCCTAGCTGTGTGATCCTGGGCAAGTCATTTAACCCCCATTGCCTAGCCCTTATTGCTCTTCTGCCTTGGAACTAATAAACAGTATTGATTCTAAGATGGAAGGTAAAGATTAAAAAATAAAAGAATTGTGTCTTCCCCATGTTTACTAAAACTGAACCATATATTCTCTGTGGTGATAATTAATGATGCCAAAGTTAGTCAAAAACAAAGAATTGTAAGGATGGAAACGTTTCAGAGTTTAAATCCCAATTCCTCATTTTTGTCTGCAGATATTGAAGAGTTTATGCTTACAAGTGAAAAGGTCAATACTGGTTTCCTTCTTCAGATTCTTTCAGACTGCCCCAGACCCAGGGAGTTTCTAGAGACTAAAGCAGGGGTCGGCAACGTATGGCTCTCGAGCCATATCTGGTTCTTTTGAGGGCCAGATATGGCTCTTTCTGCAGGAGCCATAAAGTCATTTTTTTTTCAGGCACTGTTACAGGAGCAGCACTGTGAGCACTGTACGGCTCTCATGAAATTACATTTTAAAAAATGTGGCATTTATGGCTCTCACGGCCAAAAAGGTTGCTGACCCCTGGACTAAAGCATACTCATGGGCAGCTAGGTGTCACAGTGGATAGAGTGCTGGGCTTAGGATCAGAAAGATTTAGCTACATAAGTTCAAATCTAGCTTCAGACAGTTACTAGCTCTGTGATCCTGGGCAAGCCATTTAGCCTTGCTTCCCTCAGTTTCTCATCTGAAAAAAAAAAGAATTGGAAAAGGAAATAGTAAACCACTCCAGTATCTTTGCTTAAAAAACATCTTCACAATGGTATCACCAAGAGTCAGACATGTATGAAAAGACTCGCAACAAAGTAGCACATACATATATTTTCAGATCATGCCAATGCTTTTCACTCAGATATTTTTGGGCCATTATAGACTCTTATGATTAAGAAAACTATAATAAGGGTCTAAATTATATATACCACTTTCTTTAGGCAATTTAGCAGCTGAGTAAAAGTGGTAAAGAAGACAGGGAAATATTTCCTAAACAAAGGATTATGAATGGAGCAGATCCATCTTACTGCTGAGACACTGAACCTCTATTTGTGAAAGAAATTCAAAAATTTTTAATAATTTAAAGTCTCTTAATTTAAAATTTTTCATTCATATATATTTTCTGATTCCCACTTCTATAATGATTAATTTGAGAGAATTCCAACATCATATTTTACTTAAGAAAATATGAACATATAATGGTGATAAGTATAGAAGAAACGCTACTTTTCTTTGTTGTTCTTTAGTTGTTTCCAGCTTGTTAATATGTAATGAAGCTTAGTCCACCATTGCTCTCTGTGGAATTTTCTTGACAAAAATATTAGTGTAGTTTGCCATTTTCTTCTCCAGAGGATGAAGACAGAGGTTTAGTGACTTGCCTAGGGTCACACAAGTAATGAATGTCTGAAACCAGATTTGAACTTCTGTCTACCTGACTCCAGGCCTAGCACTCTATTCATTGAGGCACCTAGCTGCCTCTTAGGCTTCAGATTAAGGAATTGATTTTAGTAAATTAAGGTAGTGAACTTATTTGGGGCATAAATGTTCTTACTTTTCATAGCTTGAATAACTATAAAAATATTTTTGTTTTCAAGATGTTTTTTATCTAGATTTATTATTTTATCTAGAATGAAATAAAATTTTAACTTTTCCTTTCAAGAATTTCAGGAATATAAGATAAAAATATTTCAGAGGTTGTTATTGCTATTATGAAGTTCAAATGCTTTATTTTTTAAAAGGCTCATGTTAATAACCAAAAGCACTAACAAAGATTTAATTCTGAATGGATAGGAGAACAAAATATCCTGGGTGAAGGATTTTCCATCATTCCCTTTAGGTTTGGACAAAACATCACCAAGTGTCCTATCACATGTAGCCACACTAAAAATTTTTCCAGGGACCTCTGTTAATAAATTAAGTAATCCTTCCCCCTCCCCCAAATCAACAAAAATGCCTTTTCTTCCTCCCCTCTTCTTCCCCCCACTAAGAAAGAAAAACAAAACACCTCTAATAAAACCATATAGTTGGGGAAAAACAAATTCCTGCATTTTCACAGTGCCTGGCAAATAGTATGTGCTTAATAAATGTTTATTGATTGATTGTCTGTGGCTAAAAAGATAAAGTCTGTTTTCACTCTAAGTCCATAACCTCTCTGTCAAAAGATAGGCAACATGCTTCATGATGAATCCTTTGGTATAGTGTTTAGTTATTTCATTGGTCAGAGTTTCAGTGTCTTTCAAAGTTATTTGTCTTTACAATATTGTCATTGTATAACCAGTGATGGGCAAACTACTGCCTTCGGGCCAGATGTGGCCCCCTGAAATGTTCTATCTGGCCACATGACATTATTCCTAATCTGTCAAATACAATGAGTAGGATAAAATACAATGAAACTTTGAAAGAGTTGCCTTAGAAACAGACTCACAGATGAGCATTTCCTTTCCTTTGGCCCCCTCTTTAAAAAGTGTGCCCATCACTGGAAACTATTTACCTGGTTCTGTTCACTTCACTCTGAGTCATTTCATACAAGTCTCTCAGGTTTCTTTGAAACCATTCCCTTCATCAGTTCTTATAGGATACTATTCCATCACATTCATATCATATACCAAAATTTGTTCAGCATTTCCCCAGTGATAGAAATCTAGTTTCCAATTCTTTGCCACTACGAAAGAAGTGATAGCTATATCTGATAAACTATCCACCTACCTATATGTTTGTACCTTTGATTTTCTTTCTTTAATCTCTTCAGAGGCATGGATTTAGTAGTGGTATCCTATTCCATACCACCAAAGAGATGGAAGAAAGAGGGAATGGACTTGTCCTTGTCGGTACAAACAGATGGGTAAATTGTAGGCTACAAAGAATTTAATAACTTGTTGGTGATAGCTACAAATTGCTTTTCGGAGTACCTAGGCCAGTTCACAGCTCCAAAAATATTCCATTAATATACCTGTTTCCTCATAGGCCCTTCAGAATATACTATTTTGCATGTTTGTCAGTTTTGCCAATTTGGTTAAATAGACTCCAGAGTTCTTTTAATTTTTATTCCTCTAATTATTAGTTATTTAGAACATTTTGATATGTCTATTGATAACATATTTCTTTCTCTGAAAACTGCCTGCTCATATCTTTTGACCATCTGTGATTTGGGGAGAGGATTGTATATTTATATATTTGAATCAATTTTCTGATGAGATTTTATCAGATATTTGCTATAGGCATTTTCTCTATTTACTTATTTCTCTTAACTTAATTGGTTTTGTTTATGCAAAAACCTTTAAATTTTATGTAATCAAAAATTTCCATTTGACATTTTGTGATCTTCTTTGTCTTTATTTGCTCATTAACTTTTCCCCTATTCATAGATGTGAGAGGTAATATTTCCCTTTGTCCCTCTAATTTGTTTAAGGTGTGACAGTCTATGCCTAAATCAGATACTCATTTGGAAATTGCTTCAGCATATATTGTTAGATGTTGGTCTAGACCATTGATGGGCAAACTTTTTAAAGAGGGGGCCAAAGGAAAGGAAATGCTCATCTATCAATCTGTTTCTAAGGCAACTCTTTCGAAATTTCATTGTATTGTATCCTACTCATTGTATTCGTCAGATTAGGAATAGTGTCCGGAGGCCTGATAGAATATTTCAAGGGGCCTGTATCTGGTCTTTGGGCTGTAGTTTGCCCATCACTGGTTTAGACCATTTTTATACAAGATTGTTTTCTAGCTTTCCCTGCATTTTTTATTGAAGTGTGTTCTTACCCAGATAGCTGAGCTCTCTTGATTTGATCAAATCTTAGCCTACTGCGATTATTTGCTTTTCTATATTGGATACCTAATGTAAGGATGGGACCTAATCTGGTCCTCTTTTAGGTAATCCTGACAGAATTCCTAACCACCAAAGATAGGACAAGCAGGTTTTGCTCATAATAAAGAAAACAAAGTCAAATGAGTCTGAAACGTGTTGGTCCGCAAAAAGAGATTGACCACTGTGGAATGATGGAATAAAATCAGTCTTTCAAAACTCAATGATATTCCCACATGTAGCATATAAGTACCATAGCCAATGCCAATGGCATGGAAGTAAAGGCTAGCATCTTTTCCTATACTCAGACATTTCAATTTGTAATTCAGAGCCAGTGCTAAGAGAGCATTTCTTTAAGAGAATTATGTTCCATTTCCCCCACTCTTCAACAGCATAACCATCCAAGCATCTGTGGGTCAATTTTACTCATGAGTTAAGGAATGTCTCATATCTAGGTCTGCTAAAAAGCAAGTCTAGAAAAACAGGTATTCAATTTACAATATGAAGCAAACGTTGAACAGATAATTTATTTCTACTCACATAAAAGAATACTAAGCACAAAAAATCATAGCACATATTACAGAACTATTAGAGCAAAATTCAGTAACAACTTATAATTATTAGTACAATCCACTGGGAGGCTGATAGTTTGTCTTCATCAAAACATAAAGTAGTCTGAAAGGTTGCTAATTAGACAGTTTGCATTTCACCTCAGTTCAGTCCAATCAACTCTGCATTAAAATTGATTCAGTTTGTCCCCTCTTCCTGGTGGTGGTTGTTCTTTCCAAAGGCACTAGAGCAGTTTATGGGGTCTCTTCCCTTGCTGCCAACACTCTCCACTGATCTTTTGAACTTTGTAATATAGAGGTCACTTACTTTAGGAAATTCAAACAGATGGGCAGCCTCATTCCAGGATCAGGCTTGTCTAGGCAGTGCATGTGTTAAATAAGCTTCTGCATACAAAACATATGTATATATCACTCAAGTTCCAAAATGTTATCTTATTCTAAAGTCCATGTGCATCATCTTTTCCAAGAGATAAGTAGCATTATTTATATCTCTGGAGTACTAAGTGCTGATTACATTAATCACAGTTCTTACTTTTCTTTACAATAATATTAAAGTTGTACACCATTCTACTAATTCTTTTCATTTGCCTCAACCTTTCTTTTCCCTTTTTGAGGCTGAGTCTTCCTATATTTCTCAGGGTAGCAGTGCAGTAGTCACTCACAGAACCTAATTCCACTACTGGGCAAAGAATGGAAGCTTGAAATTTCCCCATTTCTGGTCTAGATTTGTTCATGCCTCTTACAGCAACCTAGTGACTCTCTCTGATCCTAGCATGCTCATTACACTGGTGCCAGACTTATTTGGACACTCCATTATCTTAGATTATTGCAGTTTAGAATACCTGAATCCAACTGATCTACCAGTCTCAGCCTCCCAAGCAGCAGGGATTACAGGCATGTGCTGTCACCTCTGGCTTCCTCAGGCTATACAAGTTTTCATATGGTTCTTGGACTCCACCCTTTTCATCATAAGCTCTTACAATGCAATAATATTTGATTACATTCATATGATACAGTTTGTTCAGCCATTCCCCAACTAATCAGCAGCTACCTGATCCATAAAAATTTTTTTCCATAAAAATTCCATAAATATTTTAGTTCATATGGGTCTTTCCCCTTTAAATATGACCTCTTCAGAGTATAATAGTGTAAATACTGAGTCAATGAATATGTACAATTTAGTGACTTATGAAGTATAGTTCCAAATTGCTTCCCAGAAAGGATGGACTAGTTCACTGCTCCATCAATTGTACTTCAGTGTTTCTGTGCTTCTATATCTTCTCCAGCAATGATCATTTTATATTTTGGTCATATTTTCCCAGTCTGACAGATATGAGTTGGAACTCTGTTAGCACATTCTAGATTCATAATGATTATCAATGGATTTCTGGTTTTTCACATTCATTCTCCAATAAACTTTCTCTCCATCTTTATGTGGGTGTAAATGTGGACAAAATTATTTAATATTTAGAATCAACAATTCTATGTAGTTTGATTATGAGTAGAAATTTTTGTATGACTATCAGAGATTGCCTCTAAACTTCTGATTAACTTTCTAGCAACATATATTTATTTGTCCACAGTGTAAAACCACAGATCTTCAAGAAAGTACCTTAAATTTCAAATGGGCTGAAGAATCTCATTCAAAAGCAGAAAAAATATTTTTAAAAAAGTACATGCCAATATGTTTTGAAAGTTAGGTTCCAGAAATCACATATATGAGTTAGCTATAGAGACAGTATGGTACAACGAACAGAGTTGGCCTCAGAGTCAGAAAAACACCCTCTGACATATAGTGGCTATCTGGTCTAGAGCAAGACACTCTTCATGCCCTCAGGGGGTGCAGAGAAAGTACTAATCTGCATTGGGAAAGGGAGCTTCTTCTAGGACCTCCCTACACAGAACCAATGAAATCAGTTCAAAAAAAGTTAGTCATACCATGGTCATGGATGAGACTATACCATGTACTTAATTATTCTATGTGCACAGAAATACTATATGTAGAGTGGATTCTATTGAAAGAGTAAAAATAATACCTAGCATTTATATAGCAATTTACAAAGTGATTAATTCCAGTAATTTATGTGAGCTTCACCACACCTTATGAAGTAGGTTCTACCCATATTATCTCCATTTTAGAGATGAGACAATTGAAGCTCAGGGAGGAAAATGCCTTGCTCATTGGGTACTCAGAAAGTTTCAACATGGCATTAACATTTTCATCATGGTCATCACCACCATCCTCACCTCCACACCACCCCCATCTCCACCTTGTCCCCATTCGATCTCCACCCCTGTCATCATCAATAATATTTTATATTGCTTTTCAAGTTTTCAAAGTCCTTTACTTACATTACCTCATTCAAGCCTCAAAAAACAACCCTGTAAGGTATTACAGGCATTAGCATTCCCATTTTACAGATGATGAAGCTGAAGTTTGGAGAGATTTAAGAGATTTACTCATGCTATAACAGTTTATCAAATGTTAGAGGCAGGATTTAAAAGCTAGGTCTTCCAGACTTCAAGGGTAGCATGGAAACCACTATGCCATGTATTTATTTATACACGAAAAATATTACAGCTGTTTTAATCTCCAGGTAGTGGTGGTGCAAGCATGCTTGTTTGTCTCTAGTGTAAGACTATCATGTGCATGTTCCTTGTGTAGGTGGGGTTAGGGGGTGGGGAGAGAGAAGGAGGGTAGGGAGAGAGAGAAAATGAGAAAGAGACAGAAGAAAAATAGAAAGGGGGGGGAGAAGAAGGAGAAAAAAAGGGGGGGAGGGAACAGTGTTCAGATAGAAGATTCCCAGCTGTTGCTGTGAGACTGAGGGCTGCAGCCACAGAGAAAACCTGCCAGTACCGACGCCCTTATTATCCCTCTCTGCTTCCTCTCTCACTTCCTCCATTCAGCGCACAGCATCACTGCAGACCCTGCAGCAAAGAAAACTTAAAAAAAGAGATAAAAAATAGAGAAAAAGAAAGAAGCCCCCAGCCCCCCTATTTCACTCCCCCCAACACTATCATAATCATCGGCCCAGTAGTAACAACATGAATAAAATAGCCCCAGAGCCACAGCCACCAGTCCCCCCTCGATCACGCAATGACGGGTGGGAGCTGCGCTAGGTAAGGTGCTGGGGAGTCTCCGCCTGTGTCGGAGCCGCGCGCGCCCTGGTGACTGATTTCTTCCCGGCTTCGTTTCTCCCCGGCCCGAGCTTCCTCGGTGTGGCCGCCGTCGCCGCCGCCGCCCCGCGATGCTCGTACCCATGGTTATTCTTAGGGTTACAGGTTGGTCGCCGCCGATGTGTTTTGGGGGGAGACTAGGGGCTCAGACGCTGGAGGCCCGCGATGCTCCTTCGCTCTTGCATTTCCCAGAGGTTGGGCCGGAGGCTGGCGATGGTAATGGGGGAGGGTTCGGTGGGGGTGAATCTGGGGCAGACTAAGGCGCTGAGGCAGGTGGGAGGATGCGGGTGAAACCGCATTGCTCCGGGGGTCTTCCCTCCGGGCTGCCCCTGGCCAAAGGTCGGGAGGGGGTAGAGGAAGTGGGGCACGGTCAGGCTCCTTGGGAGCCGCAAGCCACGGGAGATGGGGATGCGTCCTCTCTCTCCATCCCACCCTAGTTGTCCCCTTCAATGAGCTGTCTCTTGGGAGCCAGGTTGCGGGCTGCCAGCTCCTCTGGCCTTTGCTGCAGTTCTGTTAAATGCTGAGGGTGGAGAGGTCGTGAGCTCTCTCCCCTGGCCAAGCCCCAGGCCTGTTTCTGCTCCAGGTGCAGTTGGGCTGGGGGGTGGGGAGGGGCGGGAGAGAGGGCTTCTGGAAGCCGGGAAAGGGTATGGTCGATTCTGGCAGAGGCAGCAGCCCGGGTGGTTTCCTCTGGCCCACTGCTGCTGCTTTTGCTCCAGGGGGAGACTTGCTGTTTGCAGGTGTGGGGAGAAGTTTCTGAGCCAGGTCGGTTCCAAAGAAGGCCGCGCTGCCCCTCCTCCACCTTCTCTGCCTCCTTGGTTTGCAATTTTCTTATCAGCCCTCCTTTCTATTCATTGGGCTGCAGAGCATCTTTCATTAGGGTGACCACCAACACAAAGCATCTCCCTAGCTTAGCTATACCATTTGGAGCCCTGAGCCTTCTAGAGATGGAGAATTATGTTCAGCTGCCTTTAGTGATCATAGAAGTAGAGAGTATCTGGTCTTAATCCCTGAGCTTCTCCCTTGATAAGTCAGTAATAGGTTATACCTTTGGTTTTCCTTCTCCTTCCTCGGAATGGCTACATTAAAATAGTGCTAGAATCCTGACCCAAGATGCTAGTAGATAATTGAATTCTTTTCCAAAATAAAACATATGGTTTGAAGGTAATAGTTTTCACAAGAGAAAATATTTCTTGTATCAGTTTCTGAGAAGTCAAGAGCCCTGAAACTATATCTCCTTCTGTAAGTATCATTATTTGTTTGAGTCTCAAATTCATCTGTGAAATGGGTTTAATACAAGTTATTTCACATCTCAGAGGACTGTGGTAAACAGAAATGTATCTAGTGGTTAAAAACAAGAACAAACTTTCCTATATAAGTCTGGGTAACGGGTCAGAACTTGATAGGTGGCTATTTTATTGTTCATTATTGATAATTTCATAACCAGGACTGTGGTTCGAAAATAAATCAGAGAGGAAACAAAGTAGTACTGTGGTCAACCACTAAGCCTAGTGTACAGGTGAACTGGCTTGCTAACTAGATATTTTCAGCTGTCACACCTTTAAAAAGCACCCCTTCTCTCAACTTTTAACCACAGGAAAGTGTTTATAAGCCATTTGGCTTGTCTCATATGGCTCTTTCCTCCTGGACTTTGATGGAATGCCCTGCTTCTCAGACTCTTGTGGTAGACCTCAGCCCTAGTAAGAGCTAAAACTGTATGAAAGACCAAAACTGTGGCTTTGGAGAAGAGAATGGAAGTTCAAAGGTTCTTGAGAATGTGGACAGCAAATTGGGAGAATCTTGCTAAGAAAGATTTTCTAGGGGAGTTTTGTCTTTTGTCTTCTGGACTCTCACCAGAAAGCCAGTGTAAATTGGAGTTGTCATTTCTTGGGAAAATTTAGATACTCAGATTATTGTCTTGATGATGTGCTGGATAGAAATCTAAAAGAAAAAGGCAACAGCACATGTTAAAAAAGGATTAAGATCAATTTGGAGCCAGATACTCTAAAAGGAGGTATTGGAACCATATTCTTTTTTTTTTTAATCAGCCATAGTGCATGGTTTCTTTTAAGTCTTCCGCCCCCCCCCCCCCCCCCCTTTCTAGCCAAGGAAATAACAAAAACTGCAATTAAAGCATGTATTCTTTATCAGTTTCTCTGAGGTTCTTAAGACAGAATTTGTATCAGAATCTTTTATAGAAACATGTATTTATGCAAACAGGAAAAAGTTCTATAGTTGTCATATGTAGATTTTAGATTTATAGGAGAAAGAATCACTAAACTGATAATAATTTCAATTACCTTTTTTAGCACTTTGGTCATGAAACAGATTTCTCTGCCCTTTCTTCTCAGGTAATCTGTGTTTATGTTCTTGGTTACAAAAAGTCATTTATTTTTCCATTAAAAACAATACCAGTATAATCTAAAGCAGCTTTGATTTATGAATATAATCATACATACCACATACTCTTGAACATATCTGCTTTAAGAAGTGTTGATGCCATATTTGACCTTGACTGACATTTTAAGAGACTCTGAGCAATGTAAGATACTATCACGATAGTGACATAAGTCATCTTTTAAAAACTATTATTTTGAATGAGGTGATTTGACATTAATCATGAGGAAGCTTCCTTTCTTACTAGGATCTGGGATTTATTTACCCTCTTTTCCAGGCTTATATTGTAGTCTACACTCATAACCAGAGTAAGGTCAGAATTACCTTTCAACAAATGCAGCCAAAATTAATAATAGTCTGTTCCACTGACATATAGAGAATGATGAAGCCTCCATAAAAAAGTAAGTGACAGAGCCCTCCCAGGCTTATATTTTCCACAAAGATCTTTCAAATGTACAATCTCATACTCAAAACAAAATGAATATGACCAATGCCTTTTGTCAGGCCAGTGAGATTGATAAAGTCCTAAGCTTCCTCCTGAAATGATTCAGAAACTATGAATATAAGGAACTCTTCTACTTGAAGATTCATGGTTTGTGGTACCCAAATATATATAACTGGCCTTTTCAGTTTAGATTTAAAAAGTAATGACTTGTTTTCTCTAGCAGACTGGGTAAGGGGAAAGACAAAGGAATAATCAAAACTTTCTTGCTCTAAAGTGTATCACCCCAAGTAAAGATTTAGGCTGTTTGATAAATTTTGTTTTATATTTTGTTAGAAAATTTTATTTGCTTAAATTACAAATCTCTCCTAGAGAAGGTTAAACCTTATTTGGATCATGCTGTAAGTTGTTTTAATGATATAATTAGATTAGTTTCCAAATAAATGTTGCCTAAGCAAACATTTTGACAGGCAGATCTAGAGCAAGGCGACATCAAGGAATGGTGGTGGAGACAGAGGAGCATGGTACCAAGAACACTGATTTTGAAGTCAGAAGACTTGGGTTTTTTATTTATTAACATATATATGTTTTTTGATGTTTGACCCCAGACAAGTTATTTCATCATTTGTTGAAAAATGTCAAATTTATCTGAAGAGATAATTTATAAGTAACTTGAAGCTCAAAATCCTATGAGCTACAAAGACATTTTGAAATGGAGGTGCAATGCATACAAAAACTGCTTAGGTTGGCCTTCTAAAAAAGACAGTTTGTGCTACCAAAATTCATTGCTTAAAATTTTTGTTTATACCAGACTTGTAACTTATTTGGTCTGAGAAAGACCTGAGGAAATTTTCTCTATTTGTATAACTTGACAGCACCTGCGTTACAATATATAGTCTTAAGAGCTTCTGGGGATAGAAAAAAAAAGAAGTTAGGCCTCTTACAGAGGGTCATCTAATCAATAGGTACCATTATAGGAGATATTAAGGCTGTCAGTGTATCCACTATACCATGCTGTCAGAAGTGATCAAAACCAAATTAAATATGGAGGATAGTTTAGCTACCAAACTTGGGCAGCCCTCAGTTGAGCCTAGGCTCCCCACTTCAATTGATTCCACTTGTACTGTTCAGCCTGTTAGCCAAAGGAGAGAAGAGAAAAGAAGTCAAGAGAGACAGGAAGAAATATACCTATCGATCTCCTATGCCTTCCCTTTTATCTTAATTAGCAGGTTGATACAATTTAATATTGGCAGGATTTTCCTTTTGTGGAATCTTTAGAATATATACCCCATGAGGGTCAAGCTTCTGCTGTAGTTGTCATAATGGGAGATGGTCTGCTGAATTTGGAGTCAGGACCTCTTGCTTTGAATTCTAGCTCTGGAGATATCTTTGTGGCCATTGACTATTTCTCTTCTTTTGCTGAATATTCGTGTCCTCATCAGGGAATAAAACTGATATGTTTTACCCTTACCATGGGGTTTCTTTGAAGAAGATTTAAGTGCACTACATATGGATGAATTATTATTATTCCAACAGAAGACTTTAGCACATTGAATATTCCTCTTTTTTTCCATTTACTATCTGCCACTGAAAAGAGCTTCTACATAGTTGAGGGGGGTGACATCAGATTTGGAAGAAAGACTGTATTTTAGGAAGTGTAGATCAGCTCATTTCCCCTTTTAAGGGATAGATTTATTTTTTAAAAATTTAAAATACTTTTGCCTGAAGTATCCCCTGCCTCTCCACATCTCACTCATCCTTTAAGATCTCCATGAAGCCTTCAGAAATGTTCTGTGCTAGGCCTAGATTAGGATAGTCCAGTGGTTAAGACTAATGACTAAAATATGATAAAACAGCAATAAACCATAAAATGAAATTAAATAAATTTATTCAAATAAGATTGAAATTATACAATTTGCTAAAAATAGACCACTCCTCTGTGATCTATTTTCTGGGATAATGTTATATCAAAAAGATGCCCTTCAAGGTAGGGGGAATTCTTGAAAACTTCAGAAATGCCAGTTCCATATAGGCCTCGTAGCCTGGACTTTTTATGCCTTTAGAGCTCTGTAGCAACCATATTTGGAAGGTTGGCCCTCATTGCCTCCTTAAATGGAGTGTATTCCAACCTTTGCTAACATTTCTGCTACATGCAATTACTTTAATCCACACTGGTCCCCTTTCCTTTAAATTATTGCAATATTTATAATCTGTTCTACATACCTTAGTACTTAATTATACTGTATTCTAGACCCAATTATGTAACTCTAGGTTGGAATTTCCAGGGAAATATATTTCATTTTGAATGAGGAAGACCTTCCCAACAATTCGAATACTTTCTCTCTCTCTCTCTCTCTCTCTCTCTCTCTCTCTCTCCGTATATATGGATATATATATATATATATATATATATATATATATATATATATATGTGTGTGTGTGTGTGTGTGTCAAAATATTAATATTAACTAGGTTGATTACAAGGTAAAAATCCCTCTGCTAATGGATATCTTTAAGAAAAAACTGGGTGACCATTTGTCAAGAATGTTGTATATAAGATAGGGGCTAGACTAGATGACCTCTGAGGTCTATACATTTTTTTTATTTTTTAAATTAAATTAAATTAATTAATTTTTTAAACCTTTACTTTCTTTCTTGGAGTCAATATGACTGACTCTAAGGCAGAAGAGTGGTAAGGGTAGGCAATGGGGGTCAAGTGACTTGCCCAGGGTCACATAGCTGAGAAGTATCTGAGGCCAGATTTGAACCTAGGACCTCCCATCTCTAGACTGGCTCTCGATCCACTGAACTACCCAGCTGCCCACTGAGGTCTATAATTTTAATGCATAACAGGGACTTAATATATGTTTATTGATTGAATGATGCAAAGCTCCCTATGGCCTCATTTAATAAAATTAAAATTAAATGTGAATAGTTAAAAGAATCTTGGTCATTCATTATGTATTACTTTCCATCCTTCTTTTGATTCTAATTCAATATATAACATAAGGTATGCCAAACTTGGAACATATATATTTTATCTCCTCTCTAAAAGATGCTCTCTGCCAATATTGGTTGTATAACAACACACATATACACATAGGGATTAAGCAATGGAAAAAATAAAGTTGGACACTATTTTTAACTTATAAACTTACATACTTTCCATTCTTAATGAAGTTATTTAAAAGCTTTTCAAATTTATTTTTAAAATATCAGGCAATTAGTAAGCATTTTTAAAGTGTGTACTATGTGTCAGACACTGTGCTAAAATATGAGGATGCAAAAAAGTCAAAGGGTATTAAAAGCCAGTCCTTGTCCTCAGTGATTTCACAATCTAATGGAGGAAACATGAAGGCACCAAATAATACAATCTATGTACAGGATAAATAGGAAATAATTAATGAAGCGAAGGTCCTAAAATAAAGAAGGAATAGAAAAAGCCTCCTCTAGAAGATGGAATTTTATTTCAGGTTTAAAGGAAGTCAGAGAAGCCTGGAGGTGGAGATGAGGAGGGAAAGCATTCCAGATATGGTAGAAAGCCAAAGAAAATGTCAGGAGAGAAGCAAAGAAGTCAATGTTAGTGGATCAAAGAGGTATCATAAAGTAAAAGAAGACTGGAAAACTAGAGGGGCAGGGTTGGCTTTGTATATCAAAGGACTTTGTATTTGATCTTGAAGAGAATAGGGAGCCAGTGAAGTTTATTGAGTAGTTGGGGTAACATGGTTGGACTTGGGCTTTAGGAAAATCATATTTTTAGCCAAATGGAGGATGGAAATCAATATAAATTCTCCCCCATTTTGTGTCTAATTTCCGTTTTTCACCTATAAGTTTAAATGAAGAAACAGGACATTTCACATTTAAGGCTCTCCAAAAACAGACTATTTATTTCTAAAGTTTTAAACATCTTAATTTATTAATTAAAACATTTATAAATCTTTATATTCCAGCTAGAAATATTAAAAATTCTTCCTACTGGAAAGAATTATATAAATTATAATTTGGAATAGCTTAAGTTTTATACACTATTGTATGTGTTTTGTTTTGCCTTGAGGTAATTTTGTGATAAATGTAAGTACATTAATATGAGTACAAATCAGTTAAGGTAAATTAAACAATAATAACACAAATGAGCAAGACATTACATTACAGAATCTATGAAAAATACATTCAGGAACAGCTGTAAGGCATGTAAGGCAACTTATATGTTTTCAAATGCATTGCCTTATTTGATCCTCATAACAATTGTATAAGGTAGATAGCACAAGTATAATTCCTTTTTCAAAGATAAGAAAACTAAGGTTCAGAAAAAAATTTAAAAACTTGCTCAAAATCACAAAGCTGGTGACAAGAATGTGCACTCAAGTCCATATTTTCTGACTGTGATTTCCATGCTCTTTCTATAACAAACTTAGCGAATGTAGAAATGGGTAGAGGCATGAACTCTTCTTAGATAAATAATATCTATAAAAATGAAAATGAAATGTATTATTTTAAAATTATAGAATCCACTATCAAATTTAAAGTTATAAAATTCTAAAAGCTGTAATTGTGTGTATTTTTGATTGTATACCATTCAGAGCTAATAAGAGATGATCATTTATTATTCTAGACACTCAAAAAAATCCAAAGGGCAAAGAAGAGGCAGAAAGGAATTTCCCCATGTCATATGGGTTTCATACAAAAAAAAAAAATATCCAGGGGAGATGTGGAGAAAACAAAGTAAATCACTCACTCACAATAACCCGTTGAAAATATTTTCATTGGGGAAAAAGAAACATGAAAGTCATTTTAAATAGAAAAACTAAAGTGAAATGATTAAAAACCAATATATTTTCCCCATCAACTAGTCATGAAGTCTTGTGGTAGTGTTTAGTTCTTTTATCCCCTCTTCCCCAATAATCAATAAAAACCATGTGTATTTTTTTCCAAATGTCTCACACACATTTTCATTCCAATTGCTATCACCTTACTCTTATTGATTATGTCACACCCAGATTATTGATGTAGTTGTCATTGGTCACTCTTTGCTCTATTCAATCTTGATATCAAAGCACATCATCCTCTATGGCACAGTGGATAGCTCTAGACCTGGAAATCAAGAAAAACTTGAATTCCAATCTGGTCACAGAAATATATTAGCTGATCCTGGGCTAATTTAATTTATTTTTAATAATATATTAATTTAATTAATGATTTAATTTTTGTCTTAGTTTTCTCAGTTGTAAAATGGAGATAATAATGGAACCAACCTACCAGGGTTGTTGTTATGATGGAATAAGATAAATGCTTAGCATGGTCTTGATTCATAGTAAGTGTTATAGGAATGCTAGCTGCTATTATTATTGTTGTTATTGCTATTACTATTACTATTATTATTATTACCCTTAAACATCCCCTATCTCATGCTCTTCTTAGCTTAAGGTTATACTTTACAGTGCTGCCTGTCCAAATAATACTAGTCCATCATGATTCCATCTAATGTCTACAATGTTCTTTGAAGATTTCATAATTAATACTGCTCTCACTGATTACCAGATATTTTATAATTTCTATCATATTTAATACATTTATATAGGGTTCTCTAATAGAACACTTGTGGTATGAGTGTTAGTCACATCTAATCAAAAAGAAATGTCAAGGAAACCTTGTAAGGCTAATCAGGGATCCCCTTCACACATAGAAGAGTGCTGAGTATACAATAGGCAACTGGTTAATATTTGCTTATTGATTAAAGCATTAGAGTAAGGCCCATTTATCCAGAATTCAAAGCTTATGGACTTTAAAATACAAAAGCAATGAAAATTTAATGTTCAGAGTAGTTATCCTTGGGCATTACAAGATCCTAAAATGTCTTCTGAATTATCCAAAATAGACAACTGAGTTTAGTATAATTTTAGTATTAAGTGAATTATGGAAATCAGCATATGAGTTCTGTGGTAATTCTCATTCAACCAGAATATTCAGTTAAACAGGGTTTACCATTTATTGAGTTAATCAGAATAAGGATGTTCAGAAGCTGATGAAAGAACACATTTATGAAACTATGAATATTTAATAATTGTAAACACTTTACATGTTATAAGGTATTGTGCATCATCCAGAGCACAGGAAAAATGCATATCCATTTCAACTTTGAATGTCATCAACAGCTATAAAAATACACAATATTCAGATGGAAATCAATTAATATTTCATTTGCCTTAGGCCATAAGGTCATTGCATCCAGGAGAAAGATGGAGTCATCCTCGGTTTCCTGTAATGTAAAATGGGGATAATTTTCCTTTGCCACATTACTTTAACAGGTTTGTTATGGGGAAAAGATATTTTAAAAATATTATAGCACTCTATAAATGTGAGTTATTCTTAATGAGAGGTGTCATGGCAGCCAGCAGAGCCCTGGGCTTTTCTTACTCATAGGTTAGAAGATTTGGGTTTGAATCTCAGTTCAGAAATAACCTAGCCAACTAAGCTTGATAAAGTGAACGGATGAAGAGTAATTTTGCAGAGTACTCCTGTAAGACTTGAAGATACAAATATAAAAAAAGGGAAGAATGATTACTCTCAAGGAACTAACTTCCCAATGGTAAGGACAATACACATATAGGAGAGTTGAGAAAGGAAGAATCCCAAGAACTGGGCTTTACTCCAATGCTTTAATCAATAAGCAAATATTAACTGGGTACCTATTATATACAAACTTTTTACAGTGCTTTGGGAAATATAGGAAGTATATCTGATAGAAGAGTCAATATTCTTTGTCCTGAAAGTTGGGTGATACATTTCCCTGTCATTTCTCTAGGTCTAAGATTAGTTGTTATAATTATAATTTTTATTTTTTATTATGAGCTTGACAAAAATGGACATTTCAACATTCAAAGAATAGAACAGCCTTCTATTGAAATTATGAACTTATGTTTTTAAAATATGTCTTAAAGTTAGAATTACAGAAATATTTGTTAATTAGGAAATTTTTATTTAATTATTTATTTTAGAATATTTTTACAAGATTTATGTTCTTTCCCTCCCCTCCCCCAAACCCCTCCTGTAGCCAATAGACAATTCCACTGGGTTTTACATGTGTCATTGATCAGGACCTATTTCCATATTATTGATATTTGCACAAAGGTGATCATTTAGAGTCAACATCCCCAATCATATCCCCATCAACCCATATGATCAAGCAGTTATTTTTCTTCTGTATTTCAACTCACAGAGTTCTTCCTCTGAATGTGGATAGCATTCTTCCTCATAAGTGCCTCAGAGTTGTCCTGGATCATTGCATTGCTGCTAGTAGAGAAGTCCATTACATTAGACTGTGCCACAGTGTATTAGTCTCGGTGTATAATGTTCTCCTGGTTCTGCTCCTTTCACTCTATATCAATTCCTGGAGGTCATTCCAGTTCATATGGAATTCCTCTAGTTCATTATTCCTTTGAGTACAATATTATTCTATCACCAACAGATGCTACAATTTGTTCAGCCATCCCCCAATTGAAGGGCATCTCCTCATTTTCCAATTTTTTGTGCCACCACAAAGAGTGCAGCTATAAATATTTTTGTATAATTCTTTTTCTTTATGATCTCTTTGGGGCATAAACCCAGCAGTGGTATGGCTGGTTCAAAGTGCAGGTAGTCTTTTAAGCTCCCTTTGGGCATAGTTCCAAATTGCCATCCAGAATGGTTGGATCAATTCACAACTCCACCAGCAGTGTATTAGTGTCCCAATTTTGCCACATTCCCTCCAACATTTATTACTTTCCTTTGCTGAGAATGACAGTAATATTTATTATAGTTTCAATGCATTTTTTTTCTTTTTCAGTGGTCTATGACTTGCATTCCCCATTCTTTCCCCTTTTTCTTAAAACTCCTATTTTCCATTTTAGAATCAGTATTATGTATTTGTTCTAAGGCAAAAGAGTGATCAGGGCTAGGAAATGGGAGTTTAGTGACTTGCCCAGTGTCCCATAGCTAGGAAGAGGGTCTGAGGTCATATTTGAACCCAGGACTTCCTGTCTCCTGGCCTATTGAGCCACCTCTAGTCTCTTTTCGTTTAAAGAAGATGACTAACTTCTTTAGAACTAACTTCTTTAGAAAGAACAGTCTACACTTTTTGTCTCCATTTCTGTATCATCCAATACTCAATCCTTTAGTGTATTTTTTCTTTATTTTCTGATAAAGCTATCTCAGATCATTAATGACCTCTTAGTAGCCAAATCCATCCTAAAACAAATGACAAAAAGTACATTCCCCTTTTTTTCTCTAATCATCATCCTCTCTGCTTCATCTGGCACTATGGACCATTCCCTCTTTGCTTTCTCAACTCAGTATAGTTGTAATAATAAATACATTTTAGGAAATTGCCATATAGTCTAGCTATATGGTAATTCTTCTTTAATCACAATATCCAGTTAACCATTCTTCACTCATTCGGGACAAATAAACTCTTGCACTCTCCTGGTTTTCTCCCATCAACATGACCAGGGGTCGGCAACGTATGGCTCTCGAGTCATATCTGGCTCTTTTGAGGGCCAGATATGGCTCTTTCTGCAGGAACCATAAAGTCATTTTTTTTTCAGGCGCTGTTACAGGAGCACACACTGTGAGCACTGTACGGCTCTCATGAAATTACATTTTAAAAAATGTGGCGTTTATGGCTCTCACGGCCAAAAAGGTTGCCCACCCCTGAACATGACTGTCCCTTTCCTGTCTCCTTAACCTCTTCTGGCTTTCAAATTATATTATATATTCAACCTCTTGAACTTAGAGATCACCTGCATATATATATATATATGTATATATATATATATATAACATATATATTGTACATATTATAATACGTATGGGGAGGGAGAGAGAGAGAGAGAGAGAGAGAGAGAGAGAGAGAGAGAGAGAGAGAGAGAGAGAGATTGATTAAGTGACTTTTCCGGGATCATGCAGCTAGTAAGTGTCTGGGGCTACATTTGAATTCAGATTTTCCTGACTCTACTGACAGCGCTCTATCTACTTCATCACCTATCTGTCTACCCTAGGCATGTTTCTACCTGGATATAACACAATCATTTCTAACTTAACTAGTCTAAAATTTGACTCATCAACTTTCCTCAAAAATTTCAGTTCCCTTGATCTTACATTTTTATAAATCCACAGTTTACTCTTTTGGTGCTTCTAGAAGTGGCCATTCTTTCTTAGTACTGATAATCCTAAGTACCTGGGGTGGGGAACCTTCATATGTAAATGTATGATTCCTTCCAAAACACAAATAAATGAAAAACAGATTTGTTAGTGAATAGACTGCATTTTCTGAAAAGAGGACAGAATGAAACTGCTCAACCTGTGTATGCTTTTGGATTATATGAATTCATATTCTTACCAAGATCTAGGTGATAGAAATATTTCTTGTTTCCTTTTTAAGTAGCTTAAATGATAGGCTGCTTTATTTTCACAGCCAGGAGTTTTCTTTTCTATAAAATGAAGAGTAAGAAGTGAACTAGTGAGAAGGTAGAAGTAATATTGGATTTGGAGACAAAAGACTGTGGTTTAAACTCTAGCTCTGCTTTCACTACATATGTCACCCTAAGCTAGTTATTTAAATTTGAAAGACCTCAGTTTCTTTACCTACAAAATAAGGAATTTGGATCTGAATTCTTCTATTCCCTTATCTATGAAACTATGACTTCAAAGGTCCTTTGCAGCTCCATAGTAATAAAACATTTTGGGTATGTCATCATGCATATTGGAGACTTTTAAAAAATCTGTTTAAAAAAAGGCCAAAAAAATCTGTATTTTTGAACAACATAAACCATTCTTTTGAGAGAATGGCCCTTCTGTTGAGGGGTATTTGAAACAGTAACTAGAAAAAAATATTTTTTTCTGATTTATAGTGGAGTCAGTGTAAAAATGGCCAAACTGCTTCTTATTTTTAATCAGTTGGGCTGAAAAAAAAAAAGTAAAACAGATAGAAGAGGCTTTCTTTGGAGATATTTCTTTGAAATGTTTGACTTCCTTCATTTCTTTGCCAGCTTTATGTGGTTGCTGTGGTCCTGCTGTGTGACTGTCATCCATGAAAGATTATGTTTTTTTGCAGTAATACTATTCTTATTTAGTGGCAGTTGGAAGAGAAATTAGTAAGCAGACCAAAGCAAACTGAAACAAGTGGAGAGAAAAGGAAAATGTGGGTGGTTTCCTCATAAAAAGAGGTTCTAAGATAATCTTCAAGAAATCTATAATTGCAGAAGCAAGGACCAAAAGCAGCAGTTTATTTAAATTGTTAGTATCAATAGCAAAACCGATAAATGCATTTTCAAAGTGGCTTTCATCTATCTTACAAATAAATGTGCTCAAATGGGCATGGAGAGGATTCAGGTTTTCTTGATGAAAGGGAAAGTATCCATTAGTGTATATTTTCCTAGCCATCTAACAGCAGCCAGATTAGGTAGGGAGGTGTCTCTGTCTCCTTGGGGATATATGTGAAAGGTGTTAGGGGCATAGAGGGGAGAAATTTGAGTGGAATGAGAAGGAATGGTGCTGGGGTTTTAATTTTGAGAGCTTCATTTCTATTTTGCCATTTGCGAAACTGTGGAAATTATTCCAGAATGCCCTGTGATTCATTCTTCCTTTTTATCCAGCTCCCTGTGAAGGGGGAAGGCCCAATCATGATAGGACCTTAGAATCACATGGGAAGCTGGCAATAACCTTAGAGGCCATCAAATCCAATTCCCTGCTTTTATCAGATGAGGAAAAATTAATCACAGAATGTTTTTGGGAATTGGTTGGGATCAGATATCTAGTTTCTGAGTCATAATGCAAACTCCGGTATTCTAATCACTGGTAGTCATAGGCAAATGGAGAGAGATAAGATGAGATGAGAAACTTAGGTTCAGTACAGGTCAAATTTTAGGAGATATTTAATACTGGATATGTGTATATTTATCTAATGTGCAATGGGGGACTATTTTTAGACAATATGGAAAGATGTTCAAACATTGGCAGATTATCATTGATTGCTTTTGTAGGAGAATGGAATCAGGGAAATCCATGAAGAGGTTATTATAATAATCAACACATGATTTAGTGAGGGAGTGTACCATGATGGCTTTAAGGATACATTTGAGAGACATTTTCTCTGCCATCTTGTCTAATAGACAACTTTCTGTGAGAGACATTTAAAAAAGATAAATAAAACAAATTCCTGCCAATTCTACCCAATTTCCATTTTATACACCTCTTTCCTCCTTTGACCTTGGTGTAGGCCCTCATCACTTCACACTTGCATTTTTGCAATAGCCTACTGGCTGGCCTCTGTGCTTCAAGTCTATCCCCACTCAGGTCCAACCTCTATTTAGCTATCAAAGTGATCTGCTTAAAGCATGTCACCCCTCCCCCATTCAATAAACTCTTATGAATTTGTTACTTCCAAAATCAAATATGAAATCTTGGCTATATAAAGCCTTTCTTAACTTGACTCCTTCCTCTTTCCAAACTTCTTATACCTTACTTTCATCCATGTATTCTGATATCCAGTGACACTGACCTCCTTGCTCTTTTTCAAGACAATCCATTTTTTTTTACTACATTTCAACTGGCTGTCCACAATGCTTGAAATGCTCTCCCTCCTCATCTCTGCCTCCTGACTTCCCTGGCTTTCTTCAAGTCTCAGTTAAAATTCTAGTTTCTACAAGGAAGTAGGGTAAGGGAAGTGAACATTCCTTTATTGGTCACCATCTATTTGCTAGACACTGTGTAAAGTACTTAATATCTCAGTGATTTGGAAGGCTTTCTAGATCCCTCTTAATTGTGAAGCTCTATAATTTATCTTTTACTTATCTTAAATGTACATAGTTTGCAAGTTATAGTTGTCTTCAACATTAGACTATTACCGCTTTGAGAGCAAGGAATTTTTTTTGGATAATGTATGTTTTATTTTTTATATTTTCCAGATTACATGTAGATGCAATTTTAATAATCATTTTCTGATATTTTTCAATCCATGTTCTCTCCCTCCTTCTCATCCATTCCTTCTCCCTGAGATGTTAGGTAATATGATTTAGCTTGTTTATGTGCTATCATGCAGAACATAATTCCAGGTTCATAATTTTTATGAGAAAAATACCTATTACTTATACTATAGAAAATTACTGGAGGAAATAAATTGGAAAATGATATGCCTCAACTGCATGCCGATAATACAAAAATGGACTTTTGTTGTTATTGTTAGGGTTTTCATTTGTATCTTTTCTTTGTAGCTTTAGTATTTAATACAATGCCTTAATACAATAGTAGGCATGTAATAAATATTTGTTGCCTTGACTTGAATTGACTTTGTCTGGATAATGAGGCAGAGGGAAGAGTCAAAGATAAGTCTTATGGTTTCAACTTGGGTCACCAGAGGGTGGTAGTAGAACTGATAGAAATAGAACAGTTGGAAGCACCAACTTCTGGGGATTAGAAGATAAGTTTCATTTTGAACATGTCAAATTTGAGGTACAGATGATTTATTGAGGTAGAGATATCATTTGGAAACGTGAGCTTGAAACTTGAGAGAGAGTTTGAGACTAGAAATATTGATTTGGAAGTTATCAGCAAAAATGGAATACAGCAGTTGAAGTTTAAATGACTTTTGAGCTACCAAAGGAAGAGAGCAAAGCCCAGAGATAGGTGAGGGCAGACAGAACTTTGGAGCATGGGTATAGTTGGGAAAATGAGAAGAGGAGGGATCAATGAAAGGGGCAGAAGAGTGGCAAGAGAGCAAAAGGAGAATCCAGAGAGTAAAGTATCACAGAAGCCAGCTGAAAATTTTGAGAAGGGGCTCAATAATGTCAAATGAAGAACCGTCAAAGAGGATTAGGACTGAGAAAATGACACTGGGTTTGTCAAGTAAGAGGTCATTTCTAGTACATCCAGTAAATATATTTTTCTTACATTATCTAGCAGTGTTCAGCAGCTTGGGAGCAAAAATGAATTAAGCAGACAGAGGGGATTAAAAAGTTGAATATGGGGAAAGGTGAAAGGTAGAATAACTCTAGGTGTGAGTAAATCAGCATGATTTAGATGAAATAGGCATGAAAGTAGAGCCAGGAATGGATAATGGTCATTTATATTTTATAGTATTTTACAGAGCATTTTCCTCATGACCCTCTGAAGTTGGCAGAGTGGCTAGATGGATCTCAGAGAGGTTAAGTGATTATGTAACTAAAAAATGTCAAATATGTGTGTATATATATATATGTATATATATGTATGTACATATGTATATTTGTCAAATAATGCCTTCTCTAGTTTGGGGAAGGGGAGAGAGGGAGGGAATTTTCACATAACAAAGAAACAAATTAATTATTTTTTTAAATTCTGGGATTGGGATTTGAACACCATCCATGGGCAGCAGCATTTTCACTATACTAGCCTGCTCTCTAACATGTAGGAGTTGAGGAAAAACATGTTGGAAGCAGATTCAGTAAAACAGATTGGGTAGTAAGAAATATGCGTTACCTGTTTACCTTTAGAAAGGATCTTAGAGCCTTTCTTGGTCTTAGTCTTTCAGCTTGAATGCATCTGATTAAGAACTTTCTACTTTCTCAATGATCATCTAGTACATGATTAGACAGAAAATTCGTTATTATTTTGTATCAACATTTGTTTCCTTGTAACTTTACTGGTCCTGGTTTTGCCTTTTGTTACAATATAGAATAGCAATGATCTCAGGCTTAATGAAAATTATGCTTCACACATTCTATATTCCAGAGCAGCTGGCTGGCTTACAGTTCTCCATACATTCCGTCTTTCATCTTGGTGAGTTTGCACAGACTGTCTGTCCCCCATGCCTGGAATACATTCCTTCTTCCCTTTTAATTCTTGGAATCCTTAACTCCCATTTATCAGCACAGCTCAAGTGTCACATCCTACAGGAAGTCTATGATCATCTACACTCCTAATTGCTAGTGCCTTCCCCCTCCTCACATATCACTTTGTATGTGCTTTGAATATTTTTGTCATATTTCTATCTATCTGTATACTGTTTCCCCTTATAAAATTTAAGGTCATTGAGGACAGGGACTGTTTGTGTCCCTAGCACAGAGCGCATCGTGGGAGTTTAATAAATGCTTGGTTATTGGAAATTAAATTTAAAGTCAGTACAACTTTTCCTATTCCCTAGATAGTGAGTACAAGATAAGAAGGCTCCCATTCCATATATTTTCCCTCATAATCTTACCTAAAGCAGAGAGATATTATCTTTTGCTCAAATGATGCAGTAGTTCCCTCTTGCCTATAGGATCAGATACAATCTGATCTGTTTGCTGTTTAAAGCCCTTCCCAATTTGGCTCACTTTCTCATCTGTCTCAAATTTGTCACCTCCTCAGCTCTGCATCTACCTGTTTCCCTTTTAATATCAACTCAATCCTCACTTCCTACATAAGGCCCTTCCTCATTTCCCCTATTGTTAGTTCTCTCTCAGATTTCTCTAAAATGACTTTGTACGCTCTAAAAATTTACTTATTTGGGTACATTTTCTATCCTTCTCGGAAAATGTGTGGTTCCTGAAGGATGGGGCAGTTTCCTCTTTGTCTCAACATTCTTCTATCCCTTCTACCCACCTCCCTGTGTATAGGACAGAGAGTACCTTATACATAGAAGACATTGTATAAATGCTTATTGAATAGCATAGATTTCCTCAAAACTTTAGGAAAGTGTAAACTTTTTTTAAGATTCATATATTTCTATATTTCCATTTGTCTTCCTGTGTATCCTCACTTGTCTTCTCCACTATAGTCAGTGTTCTGGTTGTCACATTCAAAACCTACCAACTCATTACTTTCTGGTAACGGAAATCATCTAGGGAGTCTAATAAATCTGCCAAATTCACCATACTTCCCTGTGAGTCAGCACTGGCAGTCAGTCACATGAAGATTTAAAACTTCCACACTCCCTGCCCAGGATTCAAGAAAAGGATAATGAGTATATTTCCCCACAGCTAGGGAGAAAGAGGCTCAAGTGGATATCAGTAAAGCTCTTAGGAACTTAAAAGGATAATTTAGCTAGGGCAATCATGGAGAATCTTCTTGTGTTGCTAAGGATAACAGAAGGAAAAAAATCCATATATTAGTATAAAAAATAAACTAGAGTTTGTTCCATAGAAAGCTTTCTGATATAATATGAACTCCTTGAGAGAATGGAATTTTCATATCTATCTTTATTATATATACATATATATGTCTGCTATTTTTTCTCATCATTTTATCTCTACTCATGTTTTTACTTATCTAATTTAGTGATGATTTGGATACAGTCTGATCATATCTCCCTGGCAGCAAACAGGTATTTAAGGAAGAAATCACCCAGTGTGTACTTTTTTTTTTTTACATTCAGAAGCATACTTCTTTACAACATATTTTGTCCAGGTTTCTTTCAAAATGAGGGGAGATATATGTGGAGGAGCATATATGTATATATGTATGTCATGTCATATTTGGAAAGTTAAAAAATAATTAGGATACTATAAATACCATGTTTTGTTTTATATGGCTCCCCATAGCTCCAAGTCAACTATTTTGTATCAGAAAATCAATCATTTCTTCATTACTTCAAGGGTCCAGGATTTCATTGACATGAATATTTTAACCATCCTTTATTATTTTTAATAATAACCATCACACATCATTACCTTTAACCATCATATATTATTACCTATTATTAGATGTCTTTGTGAGTTGCCACGGTCAGCAGAATTAATTACCTAGAGGATAAACTTTTCATGATGAATATTTCTTACGTAGTTAGGCTGTTCCTTAGACATATTTGTGTTCATGGTATAGCCCTATAATAAGATATAAGATTGTTGAGAACTAGGTCTCTTTCAATTTTTGCCTTTCTAATTCTGTGTCTGGCTTTGTAGGGCCTACCAGAGTTTGTATTCCACTTGAATAGCTTTTGAGAATTGAGGTTCAGATGATCCCATCATTAGACATTAGAGTAGGACTTTAGGGCAGAATTCAGTATTGGAAGATGCTTGACTCAGGTAAGCTTTGCCTCTAGGAAAAACAAAAACAAAAACCTTAAGTTGTTTAGTTATTACTTTATCCCTTTTTTTCCAACTTTACCTTAGAAAAGATGCGGTGAAAAAGTTATGGTATATGGTAATAATGAAATACTTTCACTCCATAAGAAATGATGAATAGGATGAGTTCAGAAAAAAAATGGAAAGACATATGAACTGATGCATAATAAAGTGAACAGAACCAGGAGAACAATGTATGCAATAACAGAAATAATATACAATGATCAGCTGTGAAAGCAAATTCCCAAGATATCCACAAGGGACCCATAATTGAAAATGCTTTCCAGATCCAAAGAAGGAACTGTTGGTGTCTTGATTGCAGATCAAAGCATAACATCTTCTACTTTATTTTCTTCATGAGTTTTGTGTGTTCTGTCACAATATAAGTAATAAGCAAATATATATATACATATATATATAATGGAAGCACTGGAATATACCAGACTATTTACTGCAATTGGGGAAGGGGAAAAATGAAGGAGAAAATCGGAATCCTAAAATGTCAGAAAACAATTGTCAAAAATTGTTTCTACATGTAACTGAAAAATATGTAAATTAATTTTAAAAGATGCAGCAAGCTTCATTGTATGATGCTAAATTCTTTTGAGAAATGTATTCATTATTTTTAAAAGACTTGGAAAGAGAAACAACAGGCTAAGCTTATAGAACAGATGGTCACTTTGTCTTAAAATCTTCTGGGAGAAACATTATTTCATTCCCCTTTCGGGTTCATTATTAACCAAAACTGATATGTAGACATATAATTTGAAATAGAAATAAAAGAGATTTTCATTTGTTTAATAAGCCTCATTTTCCAGACAGAAATTTCAACCCAACCCCATGATATCATCTAAATTCCATTAGAGAAGCCTACATTATTTTTATAAGAAGCCTACATTATTTTTATAACAATTTCTTCCTTTATTATTATTATTTATTATTATTATTATTATTTCTTCCTTTATCCTGCTCCTAACTATCTCAATACTTCTCAGTTTCCTTTGTCGGATCTCCATCATAACTTCTTGTGCCCTCTTTTCTTTTCTCACTGTACTATCTTTTTAAAATCTCATTACCATATATGGATAATCTGTATTTTGTATGTATCTTACATATATTGGTTTATTTATATGTTGTCTTCTCCATTGATATAGAATTTTTTAGAGCAGGATTGGTTTTTTTGCTTATGCTTTCACCTTTCTTTGAATACCAAGGATTTATCATAGAGTCTGGTACATAATAAGGGATTAATAAATGTTTGGTGATTGATGGAGAGATGATTCCTAAACTGGCTTACTATATAATATACTGTGGTGCCTTTCTCTGGTTAGGTTACCTTCTTTAATTAATCTTCACATTAGAGAAAATAGAAAGAGAGAGAGAATAAAAGAAGAGTTTCTACCTACCAAATAATTATTATTTCTGAATCATCTTCTGATTATAATGGATTCATAGATTCAGACCAGTTCCCTTACTTTATAATTGAGAAAACAAATCTAGAGAAGACAAATGACTTTTTCAAGGTCAGCATAACAAATCAATTGCATAGATTAGTGTTATGCCAATTAGGAGCAATTTATGTAGTGTATTAGCAACAGAATCCCAATTATGTTACTAAGTTTCAAGATGACTAACAAATTTCTCTTAACTAGCATCTCATAAAAGGTCTGGGAAGAATAGATTTAAAAAATAAACCTTTTTAATAGAAGGTAGACTATATTGGGAAAAATTTACATGTAAAATTAGTTGACAAAATATATTTTATATAAATACTGACATTAAGTAAAAATTGAAGGATAAAATCTTAAAACAAATATTTATTCATATGTAGACAGGAATACTATTCTTGGCCCATAGTTTTCCAACAGTTGCAAATAAAAATTAATGAGAATTTGTAACATTAGAAAAAGAGGATTAAATATTACAGTTCCGTATCTAATGGTTCATTTTTAACATTTACATCAATATCAATATTTATTGAATATAATGTTCATCGCAATATATTAGGTCATTTTTAGTTTGCATTTTTTAGGATTAATGTGCTTCCAGAGCCTAAGGAAATATAGTTGTATATGCATATACAATATTGACAACCAAGATTAAAAAAATACAGATGTTATATTTACTTTCACAATCCATTCCAAACTCACTTACACACATTATTCTTCCCACCCATCCCAATTCCCCTGATTTTCCTGTCAAAGGGAGATGGAGAGACAAATTTATTCAAACATCTGGGTCCTGAGCTTTTGCCAGCCCTTGGCAACCTTCATTAATCTTTGAGATTCACACCTCTATTTGCTAAATGGCAATGACTCACCCATATTTGTACAGCTGGCAGAGTTAACTGGAATCTGTGGCAGTCATTTTTTAGTAACTCTTCCTGTTCCTGAAAAGGGACTTTTAAATGGAAGATTCCTTTAAGCAAAGCCCTGCATCTATAAAATGTCGCACACATTTGTGTGTGTGTGTGTGTGTGTGTGTGTGTGTGTGTGTGTGTGTGAGAGAGAGAGAGAGAGAGAGAGAGGAGAGTGAGAGAAAGAGAGAGAAAGAGAGAGAGAAAGAAAGAGAGAGAGAAAGAAAGATAGAGAGGAGACTGAGAGAAAGAGAGAGAGAAAGAAAGAGAGAAAGAGAGAGGGGGGCAGCAAAAACCAATGGAGATCTGATAAACACATTTAGGAACTCCTTTTACTTATAGAATTCCTTTTCCTTTCAAGTTTCAAATGTGAGGCTTATGCCCTTTGGGTCAATTTAACTCAATCTAGTTTACATCAACAAATATTTATTTCACACATATTATTTGCAAGGGTTTGAACTCTCAGAATAGATTCAAAGAGAGGTACAATCAGCAGCTGTGCTGGCTGACTTCCAAATCACTTTAAAATTTTCAGCGTGAATATTTACACCCCAGAAATCATCAAATGTTCCAAATCAGGACTCAATTATTGTTTCATGGATTATCTACACCAGGTATCATCTTCAGCCCAGGTTAAAAACCCTAATCTAGTTCAACCCCTTTGTTTTACATATAAACAAAGTAAATACCAGAGAAGGAACATGATTCTCCAACACAATTAATAAGAAGTCCAGCCAGGATTGAACCTACATCATCTGAATTATATCATGCTGAAGTTAGATGTTGTAGTCTAGCTTTAATTTAATTTAATTTAAACCATGATTAAGAAGAGGTAAACTGAGTGGATTTCATAAATGTCATAAAGAAAAAAGTGAAAGGACTTGTGAGTAAACTTTATGTTGAGGAGAAATGTTTAAAGTTACTTCAAGTTTGTAGCAGCAGAGAAAGGATTTAATATGAAAAAGACAAATTCTTGTGCTTCTATACCTAAATCCTCACCAGTGGTACAATGACCAGAAGACTTGGAACTAATGGAAAGAGTTTAGGTACAGAAACAGTAAAGGCTATTTCATTGAGTTTTAGGTATTATTGTACTATTTAGTTGGAATGCATTTTATCAGCGGTAGAGGTATTGGAAGTAGATGGACATATCTACAATATAGCCATCTATATAGAGTCCTCAAAACCAGGATAACAAGTAATGCTTCAAGAGAGTGTAGGAGGGAGAAAATAAGGTTCCTTACATTGGTAGAAGGAATTTCTGTATTAGAAGCTCCTATACTGAAGAAATTTTAGATGCTCACAACAAATATATTTTCTCTTTAGCCTCATGTGAGTCTTTTCCAAGTAAAGTAACACCTATTTGGAGAGTGATTTACAGTTTATGTAATTCTTGAAATAATCTTATGAAGTAGGGCATGGAGAAAATTGTTAGCCCATTTTACAGATGAACAGGTTTAGAAAAATTACTTGTCCAAAATTACAAAGCTAGTATGAAGTAAACTTGTACAAAAACCTGGATTTTCTGTTTCATAGGCTAAAGTTTTTTTTCCCATTAAACAGTCAGTAGTGTACCTCTAGTCTAGCTGCCCAGCTACCACTTCTAAGCTTTATGACGGTTCTTATTAATGAGTATCAAAAAAGCTATTGAAAACTATGTTTATCAAACCACACAGAATGATCATTGTGTGTTAGATAAGGAACTCTGGAAATGGCTAAAAACCAGTTGGCCTTCAAATATATGTATGATAAGATTACAGTGAGACTAAAATAAATTGTAGGGATTATCAATAATGACCAGCTTCCCTTGGATACTTAACTATCCCTATTGGTCTTTATCAGTTGAATAATAGATTTGATGCATTAGGCTATATTGATTCCACATATGCTATTATGGAGAAGTATGTTTCCTTGTGCAAAGGAGAATCCTAATAATGGACTAACTTTGATTGGATTTTGATTACATATTTGTTCCTCAGTTTAACTCTCTACAGGAAAGGCATGTAGGTAACTTTTACACATCCAGGACTTTGTGAATTAAACACTCTCTTTTCTTGTCCTCCTCAGCTTTATAACTGCTCAGATTACTACTTCACTGTTTGTTAACTCCTTCTCAGAAGATGAAATAAGGTTAGAGAATAATCTAGAGGCCAAATTCACCAGGTTGTTGATTGTTATAGCTGATCTACTAGTAAAAGGTTTAATGCAGGAGCTAAAACAAATGAATAAGTGAATAATTGAGAGGTAGTTTGAGTTCAAGAATTTTTAATTCCAAAAGTGACATGACCTTTCATGGTAAAGGTATAGCTTGGTAATAAAGAATTCTTCCTCTTGTCCCCTTACCATTCCCACCAAACCCCATGAATCCATAGCTGAAGGGCAGCATAAACAAAGATAGTTATTTTAAGAATTTCTTGCTTTACTTACTCCCCCTTCAATTTTTAATTAATGGTTAATTGGAAAAGGCCACATGACTAGGGTCCTCATTCTTTGGTGCAACCCTGGAGCAGCTGTTTCTATTTATGCCCCAGGATTTTTCTCCATATTGTGTATAAAGTCATGTGAGGGTTTCCTATAAGATTTTGCATTTAAACATAGGGACTTCAGGAAAATGCTGTTTGAAAAGGAATCCCAAATTAAGGCTACCAGATGTCATTTACTCCACCCCCTCTCTGATAAATCAGGGACCTGCCTAATTTGAATATTTTACATATATTTGCATATTCATGTCAAGAATCCCTAACTCCAATTATGTAAAATAAAATTAATTAGCACAACTGACTGCAAAGTCCAATCTTAGTATTTGGGGCATGCATGACAGAAAAGAAATACCTAACACATTTTTAAACCAATTAATCTAACCACATCTGGGATTAATAGGTATAGTCACATATACATGAATGAGTGCAATTGGGATGAGACCCTCTCATGCCTACATACACAAACATACAAATGTGACTTAGGCAATTCAGATACTCCCCTCTGTTTCCATGTTTTTTTCTTCTACATACTCCCTTCCCTATTCCTCCTCTCTCAACTGAAGACATCACCTCATTCTTTACTGAAGAAAATAAATTAGGCCAACTCAAGTAAGTTTCCCTTCTTTAATTACTCGTCATTTTAACATCATTCCTATTTCTTTCCCCCTTTGTAATCTTATCAGAGGAGCCAACACCTCCACTTGTGTCCTTGATCTGCTCCCCTCCATCAGGAGTTTGTCCTCTTCAATCATCCTTTCCTTACTTTTCAAGTCTTTCCTCATCCACAAACTCCTTCACTGATGCCCATTCACATCTCCATTTTAGCAAAACAACAACAACAACAAAACCAACTTTTTTTCCTTAACTCTTATACCATTAAGCTATCTCACCTTCTCCTCCCTTTCAAAGAGGACTTCCTAGATAAGATTGTCTTTACTCTTTGCTTCCACTTTCTCATTGATCACTCTCTTTTCATCCATGAATACTCTAGTTTTTATGCCCATGTCTCAAACTTAAACTGTTCTTTTCAGGGTTAACAATGGATTCTCCATTATTGTATTTAATTACCTTTTTTTGGGGGGGGTATTCTTCCTTCTTGAGCTCTCTGGAACTTTTGACACTATTGGACAATCTCCCCTTTTGAAAACCTTCCCCTCACGCCTAGATTCAAGTTGCATTGCTGCCTCCTCATTCTCTTTATAACTGTATAATCAAACCTGCTCAGACTCCTTTGCTGCATCATTTATCTATGACCCTCCTGTAAATCCTCACTCTGCTAAATCAATATACTCTAGGGCAGTGATTCCCAAAGTGGGCACTACCGCCCCCTGGTGGGTGCTATAGCAATCCAGGGGAGTGGTGATGGTCACAGGTGCATTTATCTTTCCTATTAATTACTATTAAAATTAAAAAAATTAATTTCCAGGGGGCTAAGTAATATTTTTCCTAGAAAGGGGGTGGTAGGCCAAAAAAAGTTTGGGAACCACTGCTCTAGGGTCTTCTCCTCTTTCTATACTCTCTTTTGGTAAGTTCATGAGCTCCACTGAATTTATCTATCATCTCTATCCTGAACTCTAGTCCTACAGGATGGGATTTCTAGTTGGCACCTCAAGCTCAACATACCCAAAATAGTACTCATATTTTATAATTTTCTCTTAACTTCCCTATTTCCTTTGAGGGTATCATTGTACTTCTGGTCATCTCAACTATTCATTCTCACTCATCATTCATATTCCTTCAGTTGCCAAATCTTGCTGATTATTCCTTTTCAATATCTCCCTCAGTAGTTCAACTTCCTTCACTCACACTTTGGTTTAAGTATTCATGAACTCTTTCATGGACTATTGCAGTGTCCTCATAATTAGTCTACTCACATACATTCTTTTTTTTCTCCAACTCATTCTCCACACAGCTACTGAAATATTGCTGAAACCCCAGGTAAAGATTTGGTGCCATTTAAAGCCTTAGAACAAAATGCAAACCCTTCTACTTGATATTTTAAGCCTATGTTTTTGGGCTGATTACATATAAAATCCTTTCAAGGACTCTATATTCCTGCCAAACTGGCCTCATTGTTCTATCCTATATATGACATTCTTTTTCCTGACTCCTGACAGGCTCCCTCCAATACTCTTTTTCCTTATTTCATCTTCTTGAACCTTTAGGTTTTTTCCTAGGTTCAGTTCAAGTACTTTGTTGTTCCATCATCTCTGTTGTGTTGGATTTCTCATGATATCATTATGTATGGTATGCTCATCACTTATATGGGAGAAGTTTGGACCATCCCCTAGTAATATTCCTATTGCTCTGGTCCATAGCCCATTCCCTTACTAAATAAGACAGAAGATAAATGCAAGAGACAGAAGTCTCAAGGCCAAAAGAATAGATTTGGAGGATTGAAGGATAGGCAGGAAAGTGACCATTCCTGTCTTCTCTGTTTGTAGGCAGATACGTTACCACTTAAAATAGATAACATGCTTTTTCTTTCTCCTTTCCAGTGGACTCAGAACCAGTAGAATGGTTTGTCTGACAAGGAAGGTTTACCTAAGGTGGTCCTTCCCAATTTGACAACTAAAAAGGGACTATCAATGAGAACCAGAGACATCTAGGAGCAAACTTTCCAGAGAAATGTTTCTTTATTAGTTGTGGCTCATAGTTTGATCAGAAAACTTTATGGAAGATTATTCCATCGAGAGTATCCTAATGAGATGTTCTAACAATTATCTAGATGAGGATTTCTTAAACTGAGTTTTGTGAACTTTAAAAACTATGGTTTTGATAACTGTATTTCAATGTAATTGGTATCCTTTGAAATTCTTTTTATTTTTATTTGTAATGTATAACATAAACTATATCACATATATGTTATAAATATGTAACAAATTATAATAGATATACTTATCTGAGTGAAAAAAATCTCACATTAGCTACGTCCAAAAACTTTTTGCCTCATTCTTTTATATCTGCTCCCTTTCTCTTATGCCTCAGCCCTCCCAAAGAAGGCAGGTAAATACAATATAGATTGTACCTTTATTATCATATATTTCACTGTTTGTCATGTTGTGAAATAGAACACATATTGCTTAAACTAGTGAAAAATTCATGGAGGAAATAATTTTAGTTATTTTATTTTATGAATAAAAACATTTTTCTGAGAATGGATCCATAGGCTTCACCAGCATACTGAAGGGGTCTATTGTGCATAAAAATTTTAAGAGCCCACTATTGAGCTAGAGGTCCTTTTAATATTCCCGTTTTTTCAATGGCCAGGACCAATACTAGGTTATGATTAATTCATTGTTCTTATGAACTAATAGCAATTTTCACTGATTTTTCTCTTTTCTTTTCCAGGGTGTTATATGTTTTTAAGTGGCCAAAGCTAATTTCAGCATGCTTAAAAGGAAACAGAGTTCTAGGGTGGAAGCCCAGCCAGTTACAGACTTTGGTCCTGATGAATCTTTGTCAGATAATGCAGATATATTGTGGATCAACAAACCAGTAAGTTGTATTTTGTTTTGTGGTTGGTTTGTTTTTTAAATTAAAAAAATACACTTTGTTTGATTTTCATGGTAATGGAACAAAGATGTGGAGCTAACATTTGTTTTTAGTTTTGAAATTAGTGTTTGCAATTAAATAAGAATATGAAATGTCTCAAGTTATGGAAATTCACAGTAATTCATATGAGGTTCCTAAAAAGTGCTATAAATATTTTACCTATGAAGAATTAGAAAGCTGAGTTGCACAGATTTTTAACATATTCTTTCTGTAACTGTGATAGTATCAGACAAAGATGAATAGCCTTTTTAATAAATTCATTTAATAAACATTTATTAAGTGCCTTTTATGTGGCAAGCACTGTGCTAAATAGAAGGGAAATTCAAAAAGATTAAAGACAGTCCCTGACCTCAAGGAGTTTACAGTCTAATGAGGGAGACAACATGGAAACAGATATATGCAAAACGAACTATGCACAGGATAAATAGGAAATAATTAAAAGAGAGAAAGTAATGGGATTAGTAGGGTTTCTACAGAAGGCTTCCTGTAGAGGTGACATTTTAGTTGGGAATTAATAGGAGGCAAGGAGGACAGTAATCAGAGCAAAGGAGGAAAAGCATTCCAGGCATGGAAAGTTTGTTCTCTTTATAAAGTTACTATATCATTTTTTTTATTAGTACCTTTTCAGATCTGGAAAAGATGACTAAATATTTTAGTTCAAGAGGTCTCTTTCTACATTGTAGAATTCATAGCATTATAAAAATAAATAACATGGCATAGCAATATCAAAGGATATAGTAACCCAATTAATTATACTGATAAGAATATGAAAGTAAGGTATATGTATATATTTTATAATAAATAATTGGCTATGTTTGATGGCATATGCATATATTTCAGAACCTGAGAAAAATTAAGAATCAATTAGACTTATAAGATTAATGATATGGTGAACTATCTTAAGCACCTTTTTTATGAATATCACATGAAGTTCCAAGTATTCTTTATGTAGTAAGTGACTGAGCTAGGATTCAAACATAGGCTTTCTGAGTATAAATCTAGAACTCTGACTCCAGCAAGTAATTAAGAAGGTCATCCACCATGATCAGGTGGGATTTATACCAGGAATGCAAGGTTGGTTCAACATTAAAAAAACCATCCACATAATTGACCATATCAACAGTCTAACAAACAAAAATCACATGATTATCTCAATAGATGCTGAAAAAGCCTTTGACAAAATACAGCATCCATTCCTATTGAAAACATTGAAAAGTATAGGAATAGAAGGACCCTTCCTAAAAATAATAAACAATATATACCTAAAACCATCAACAAGCATTATATGCAATGGGGATAAATTAGAAGCCTTCCCAATAAGATCAGGAGTGAAACAAGGATGCCCATTATCACCTCTATTATTCAACA
>NC_058132.1:522716637-522717660 GCF_016433145.1 Gracilinanus agilis
AGAATCAACTAAGAGGCTGGTAGAAATAATCAACAACTTTAGCAAAGTGGCAGGATACAAAATAAATGCACATAAATCATCAGCATTTCTATACATTTCCAACACATTAGAACAGCAAGAGGTAGAAAGAGAAACACCATTCAAAATCACCCTAGACAATATAAAATACTTGGGAATCAATCTAACAAAACAAACACAGCAATTATATGAAAACAACTACAAAACACTTTCCAAACAAATAAAACTGGACCTCAACAATTGGAAAGCCATTAACTGTTCATGGGTAGGACGAGCTAACATAATAAAAATGAACATCCTACCCAAATTAATTTACCTATTTAGCGCCATACCTATCAAATTACCAAAAAACTTCTTTACTGAATTAGGAAAAACTATAACAAATTTCATCTGGAATAACAAAAGATCAAGAATATCAAAGGAAATAATGAAAAAAATGTGAAGGAAGGGGGCCTAGCAGTACCAGATATCAAACTATACTATAAAGCAGCAGTCATTAAATCAATATGGTACTGGCTAAGAGATAGAAGGGAGGATCAGTGGAATAGACTCGGGGTTAATGATGTCAGCAAGACAGTGTATGATAAACCCAAAGAGTCCAACTTTTGGGACATGAATCCACTATTTGACAAACACTGCTGGGAAATTTGGAAAACAATATGGGAGAGATTAGGCTTAGATCAACATCTCACACCCTACACCAAGATAAATTCAGAATGGGTGAATGACTTGAATATAAAGAGAGAAACTATAAATAAGTTAAGTGAACACAGAATAGTATACTTGTCAGATCTCTGGGAAAGGAAAGATTTTAAAACCAAGCAATAGTTAGAGAAAATTACAAAATGTAAATTTAATGGTTTTGATTATATTAAGCTAAAAAGAAAAAGCTTTTGTACAAACAAAAACAATGTAGTCAAAATCAGAAGGGAAACAACAAATTGGGAAAAAATCTTTATAACAAAAAACTCTGACAGGGGTCTAATCACTCAAATATACAAGGAG
>NC_058132.1:522717760-522765678 GCF_016433145.1 Gracilinanus agilis
TATACTTGTCAGATCTCTGGGAAAGGAAAGATTTTAAAACCAAGCAATAGTTAGAGAAAATTACAAAATGTAAATTTAATGGTTTTGATTATATTAAGCTAAAAAGAAAAAGCTTTTGTACAAACAAAAACAATGTAGTCAAAATCAGAAGGGAAACAACAAATTGGGAAAAAATCTTTATAACGAAAAACTCTGACAGGGGTCTAATCACTCAAATATACAAGGAGTTAAAGCAATTGTATAAAAAATCAAGCCATTTCCCAATTGATAAATGGGCAAGAGACATGAATAGGCAATTTTCAGGTAAAGAAATCAAAAGTATCAATAAGCACATGAGAAAGTGTTCTAAATCTCTAATAATTAGAGAAATGCAAATCAAAACAACTCTGAGGTATCACCTTACACCTGGCAGATTGGCTAAAATGAAAGAAGGGGAGAGTAATGAATGCTGGAGGGGATGTGGCAAAATTGGGGCATTAATGCATTGCTGGTGGAGTAGTGAAATGATCCAGCCATTCTGACTGGCAATTTGGAACTATGCCCAAAGGGCTATAAAAGACTGCTTGCCCTTTGATCCAGCCATACCATTGCTGGGTTTGTACCCCAAAGAGATCATAGATAAACAGACTTGTACGAAAATATTTATAGCTGTGCTTTTTGTAGTGGCAAAAAACTGGAAAATGAGGGGATGTCCTTCAATTAGGGAATGGCTGAACAAATTGCGGTATATGCGGGTGATGGAATACTATTGTGCTAAAAGGAATAATAAACTGGAGGAATTCCATGCAAATTGGAGAGATCTCCAGGAAGTGATACAGAGTGAAAGGAGCAGAGCAAGAAGAACATTGTACACAGAGACTGATATACTATGGTAAAATCGAATGTAATGGGCTCCTGTACCAGCAGCACTTCAATGACACAAGACAGCTCTGAGGGATTTATGGTAAAGATGCTACCCACATTCAGAAGAAGGACTACAGGAGAGGAAACATATAAGATAAACAATTACTTGAATGCATGGGCTGAGGCTGACCTGAATGGGAAATAGACCCTGAACAAGGACACATGTTACAACCATTGGAAATGTGCGTTGGCCATGGGTGGGAGGAGAGTGGGGGGTGAAGGGGAAAGTAGGGACATAAAGTATGTAAACAGGTTAAAAACAAATATTAATAAATGTCTAATAAAAAATAAATAAATCTAGAACTCTTTCCACTGTGTCATACCAGTAGCAGTTTGGTTAATTAGTGCCTTTAACTGGGATATCTACATTACAATACACTGTGTTCATAAACTGCTCTATGTTGGAATATTTCTAGACTATCTCAGAAAGAAGGCAGTCCTTCAAAACAGTTGAATCATTGATGACTTATCCTATAGGAACACAAGCTCTATTATTTTTTCCATGCAAAGATTATAACAGTTAGAAAAAATATTATAAATCATAACCCACTCACCAGTCTGTCAGTGTCTGAAATTCCTCAAAGTTCTGACAAGCATTTTTATTTTTACTTGGAGTGTTACTTTATACAACTTCAGTGTCAGCATATTGCTAGACCAAGAAACTCGTTTTGTTAGCGAGATCATCTTTCAAAATGAAAATAGATCTATGAAAAGAAATTAATTCATAGATGTTATATTAAAAAGCCATGACTGTCTTCTATATTTTCCTCATTTTCTTGAAGTGATACATTTACTAATATTTTGGACTGTGATTCTTTAGCATTTAGATAAGACTAATTATTAGGTATTTTAAAATTTTTCTCACGTTAAGCCACTCAGTGTCTTAGGAAAATGAACTTGATTTCAGTATTCATCAAATTCACAATATCTATTGATTTATCAATCACCTGTTGGTATATATTTACTATTTATTTTTCTTTATTTTAAGTTGAAGATCTACTCTTTTAAAAAAAATTTAATGAAAAAGTCAGTTATGAAAATAACATAATCCTTAGTATGAATATCTTAAAGGGACCAAGAAAGATCATACAAATGTATTTATAACAGGTCCTTATGTGGCAGCATAGAACTGGAAAGTGAAATTGTGTCTATCACTTGGGGAATGGTTGAACTATTTGTGGTAAATTATTGTAATTGAATACTATTTTGCCATGCAAAAGTGGAACAAGATGATTACAAAAATGAATGAACAAATAATAAAACCTAGAAAGACATATGAAGTGATGCAAAGTGAAGTGAGCAGAACCAGGAGAAATTTGTACACAGAAACAATAGTGTACTATGATCAACTGTGAATGACTTAACTATCATCAACAAGGCAAGGATCCAGGACAATTCCAAGAGACTCATAAAGGAAAAGATTATCCACCATCATAGGAACTGATAGAGTCTGAATGCATATTGAAACATACCATTCTTCATTTTATTTTATCCAGGAATTTTTCTCTAGTGTAAGCAATATGTGCCTTGATTCACAGCATGATGAACATGGAAATATGTATTTCATGAAAATATGTACATGTATATATATATATGTATGCATATATATATATATAATACACACACACATACAACCTATATAATATTACTGCCTTTTTATACAAGAGGGAATGGTGGTAAAGAGAGAGAGAGAACATGGATTGCAAAATGTTAGAAAATGATTATTAAAAAATATATTGACATGTATACTATGACTTTCCCTATAAACAAGTAGGAAAGGAATCCTCAGCTCAGGACTACTCACATACTATATATAATATGTGATATATGACTGTGATAGAATACTATCATCCTCTAAGAATTGACAAGGAGGATGATTTCTGAAAATCCTAGGAACATTTAGATGTAGTTGTGTAAAATGAAGTGAATAGAAGCAGGTGTACATTGCACATAGTAACAGGAATATTCTAATGATCAACTATAAAAACTTAGCCACTTTGAACAAGAAAATTATCCAAGACAAATTCAAAGGATCCATGCTGAAAAATATAGAAAAATGCACAGAGAGATAACTGATGACATCTGAATAAAAATAGAAACATTCTTTATTTTTATTTTTTTTTCTGTTTTTCTTTTGCAACATGGCTAATATGGAAATGTTTTGCATGACTTCATATGTAAAATTGTTATCATTTTTGCTTATCTTCTAGAGAAGAGGGGAGAGCTACAGAAAGGAGAGGGAGAAAATTTGGATCACAAACATTTAAAAAATTAATGTTACAACTTTTTCATTGGGAATTGAGAAATATGAAATGAAATAAATAAAATATATTGAAAAAAATCACTATTTTTAAAGTGTTTGATATACTGATAAAAATAGGGTATGGAAAGGAGTAACAACAAACAGCATGATTAGCATTTATAAAATATTTTATGGTTTGCAAATTACTTTACATATATTACATTAATTGATCCTCACAACAACCCTGTGAGCTAGGTTGTATTATATCCATTTTATAGATGAGAAAACAGAAGCTAAGAAATGTTAAATATCTCACTCAGGACACAATTAGCAAACTGTCTGAGGCAGTATTTGAACTTGAGCCTTCTTGTTTCTAACAACACTCTGTCAACTATACCAACAGATTATACTTGGAAGGTGTCACATATAAATGTGAAAAAATGCCAAAAAGGCAAAATAAATTTATATGTAGATTTTAATTTAACCAAATTTCCCCTACATAATAATGAGACAATTTACAATCTGGCAGACTTAGAATTTGCCTTTGTTTAATATCTCACTTTATAGCATAGGTTTCAAACATTGAAAGTACACCATTTTATAACGTCAAATTAATCATTTATCTGTTTTCTTTTCAGTGGGTTCATTCTTTGCTGCGCATCTGTGCCATCATCAGTGTCATTTCAGTTTGTATGAATACTCCAAAGACATTCGAACACTATCCTCCTCTCCAATATGTCACCTTTACCCTGGATACTCTGTTGATGTTTCTCTACACTGCAGAGATGATAGCAAAAATGCATATCCGTGGAATCGTTAAGGTGAGCTTTTCAATGAAAAAAAATCACCTACATAAAAAAAAAATTGTAATCTGAATTGGGAGGCTTAATACTATTAGTGCGTTTAAAAATTAAGTCACATTTATTTTATGTAGTTTATTTTTCATGCTCAAGTCCTTGGAGTAAAGTAATATGATTACTGAACTTTAGTGAACACAGAATTGTAAAATGAAAGTAGAAGTTATGCAAAGTGCCTGTATGGCTTGTAGTTCAAGGAAAGAGAAAACTGTGAATGAAGGGTAGTTGTTTAATCAGAGAGGCAGGATTTGGGATAAAAAAGCAGCAGCCTCAGTTGCTTTGGACAATCTGAAGAGAGTTTTAAAAGGATGTAAGTGAGGCGGAGAGAAACTTTTGGATTAGGTCTAATAAAAGACTTAAAGAAGAAATATTTTAAAATGGAGGGACAAAAAGGGAAGTTAGTGCTATAAGAGTGATAAATTATTGAGAAGATAGAATTCTTGGCATATGCCTACCTTAATTGTTTTCTGCTCTTTTAAAAAGTTATATTTGTGGTCAGTGCTTTCATTTAATGCTGAATTCACTCTACCTTCTAACAGTTTGTTATCCTGACACCCTGTTTCAGGAAAACTACTTAATTTGCTGAGTTATCTGAAATAGAGAAATATTAATGAATAGTAGAAAGGGGGGAGGAAGAGAAGAACACAGTGGAAGAGGGAGTAGTAGTGAAAGAGAGAGTAAACAAGAAGATGGAAGAGGAGAGAAATTTCAGTGAAAGAAATGAAAGCTTAAGGAGAATTCCCATTTTATCATCTGTGAATGAATTAGAAGACTCAGAATCTCTGGGTTTAAGTCCGAATTCTACCACTTACTATTTTAGTTTTTTTGTTTTTGTTTTTGTTTTTGGTCCTCTTCAAGTATGAAGGACAATAACCAACCAGCTACATAATGTTGCTTTCTTCAATTCTCTGGGTCTGTTTCCTCATCTGTGAATGAACAGAATGGAGCAGATGAATCTTGAGTTCTCTTCCATCCTTTTTCATATTCCATGTCTCTTCTAACAGCCTCATCTTCATGCAAGAAATATAACATATATATATATATATATATATATATATATATATATATATATATATATATATATATATATATATATATATATATATAAACAACAGCCAGGTAACAGTGGATAGAGTGCCAGGCCTGCAGTCAGGAGGACATAGATTTAAATCTGGTCTCAGACACTTCCGATCTGTGTGACCTTGGGCAAGACACTCAATCCTAATTGCTTCACCCTTACCATACTCTTCTGTGTTAGAATTGATACTAAGACAAAAGGCAAGGGTTTTAAAAATAAATAAATAGACAAATATAAGCTAAGCCCTTATATCAGTAAGTATCAGTAGAATAGCCTTTCATTAAGCTGTAGGAGGTGAATGATAATTACTTAACTTTCTGCTCAATTAAGCTTATTTGTCTTAGGGAATTCTCTCATTTCCCCCATAAATTCATTGCTGTAACTAAGATACAGAAGGAGGCAAATACTTTTTTTTGTTTGTTTTTAGTTCTTTTGGGAGTTTTTTGCAAATTATGAAGCAAAGTAGCAATATTACATTGTTTCTCAATGATTCATACTTTACATATATACATTACCACCTTCAAACTCAATTCACATAAAAATTGTTGTTGTTGTTCAGTTGTTTAGTCATGCCATATACTTAGTGATCCCATTCAGGGTTTTCTTGGCAAAGATACTGGAGTGGTTTGTCATTTCCTTCTCCAACTCATTTTACAGATGAAGGAACTGAGGTAAATGGGGTTATGTGACATAGTCAGGGTAATACAATAAGTGTCTGAGGTCAAATTTGTACTTAGATCATCTGACTTCAGGCCTGGCACTCTCTCCACTAAGCCACTTAGCTATCAACACTTAAAAATAAGGTCTCACATATAAATGCTGTCTTAAAATTTGCCAGGGGCTTAGCACACATTATTTTATTTGACCCTTACAACTCTAATGAGATATACTTTGCTTTTTCTGATCTATGATTTCATTCATAGATTCAAGAAACTAACTCTAATGATGTCCATCAGCAGCTCTTCTGTATCTTATAGTCCAATAGAGTTATATGAAGCAATAAATTACTTGTCTAAGGTTACACATATAGCATGCATCAGAGGTGGGAATTAAATCCAGTGTTCTTGGCTCTGAGACCTGTTTTGTAACGATTTAAAATGATAAAGGCTGATATTATGAGGGAAATTAATATTTTAATTTCCATGGCCATGTTAGTAAAATATATACGATCACACCTGACTATTTTTTAAAATGCTGCCCATCCATATCTCCACCCATCTTCCTTAGTCTCGCACACCAGAGAGAGTGTCTCAAGCCCAACCTCTGAATTTAAGTCGAGCTCAATGTTGGTTCCCATTCTCTGACGTAAATCACGTCAGAAACCGGAAACCCATTGGATTACAGGAAATGTAGTCTCAAAGTTCCCCACATGTCCACAGGAAGTTTGTAAGATACTTTTAAATGGCACCTCCCTGAATTCCAAACACAGTTTTCTACCCTCTATGTCACACTATCTCTCACAAAGCAGGTCCTGCATCATTATTTTAGTTTTTAGAGAAAATTAAGGGTCAGAAATTACCTGATTTAATTCTGTAACTTAATACTTGTCAAAATCAAATTCAAACTCTGGTCTCAACATCAACTATACCCACAGAGAGACTACATGTGGTCAGAACAACTCCCAAATCCAAACTGGCATGGCTTCAATGTCCTTTTCTCCCCATGGAGTTCTCATGAAGCTTCCCATTGGGTGCATCGTTTATTTCTGTATGTCATTCAGCTGTGTTCCCAGGGATCTCTGTTTCCTAACTACTAGATAATGAATCTCGGACTTGTCAGATAGCAAGATGCCATGACTAAAGGAAGGAAGGTGGGAGAGAGAGAAAAATCTCTCTGGTAGGGGAAAAAAAGCAATTCCTTCAGTAAGAATGATTCTTTCACTGTTACTTCCTGGGCTTGGCCTGGCTCCAACTCTCCAACTGCCCATCTATTTCTAGGACTTAGCTATTTAAATACCTCTAGAGGTGTGGACAATTTTTCATGTCCAATGTTCAGTCCCTTAAAGTTACACCAGAGAGATAATGAGGGCTTAACCTAGGGTGTTAATGTGATAACAGACAACACCTGGTGATTCCTTTATGCATTAACATTGAATTGTTTCCATTGATACTCAGCTCAAACTAGATCTGAAGTTTCTCTTGATCTTCCTAGCTGCCAGAGCCTTTCTTCCCTAAATTACTGTATGAGCATTTTCTCCTTCCTACCCCTGTAAAACATAAACTTGTTGAAGGACATGTTTCTTCTTTTGTCTTTGCATCATTGGCATCTAACTCACAGTAGATACTTTTAAAAGTTTGTTAATTGATTCATTGTTTCCTTTTCTCTCATTCTTCCCATCCAATTAGTTGTCAGACATTTTTAATTCAGTTACAGCCACAATATATCTAATATCCACAAGCATTCCTCTGCTCTTATAGCCCTATTCGAGTCCTAGCCTCCAACACCTCTCACTTGTACAGTTTCTCTACAAATCTGTTCCTCTTCTCCACCTTATTCTTCACATGGCTGACAAATCAATATCAGTAAACCATGTTAGTTCCTTGCTCAAGAATTCCAGTGGCTTGGGACTTCCAGGTTTAAGATGGTGGCAGAGTAGAGGCAGGGCGACATTCTCTCCTTACCAACCAATATAGTATACATCCAAAGGACAAGAAAACAAAATCCAGATGAAAGAAGGGACCCCACAATAGGACACAGTATGAAGGTTCGTGGGATTTGGGTACTTCCAAGTTATAAGGGGGGGGGGGAAATAGCTCCTATCAAAATGTGAGCTGATCAACCCTCCCCCACCCCACCCACAGTACCAGAGGCAGAGGCTGCGCTCCAGAGGTAGAACGAGAGAGGGCACAAAATCTAGCCCCTAGGCAGCTGGCTAGCACTACCAGGATATTGCCCCTGAGAGCAGCAAGACCTGAGATTCCAGGTGGCTGGAAAACTCAGACCTTGAACAAGGGTGTGGGGCTGAGAGAAGCAGCAGCAGCGCCCAGCTCTCTCAGACTCAGAGGAATATCTCAGGTGGAGGAGCAAGCATGGGCCAAGTCCCAAGCTCTGGGCAGCTGGCTAGGAACACAGGGGGCTTGACCCTGAAAACAGCTAGACCAGAAACTCCAGGAGGGTCCCCAGAGAAGCCAAGAGACTCACAAAGTAGCCTCAGGCAAAAAATTGCTCCCTAACTCCATACAAAGAGAATCAGATTGCCTTACTCAGACTTCTGGCAGATAAAACATAATGATGCCAATCAAGACCAAACAAGAAATAAACAAGAAGACCAAGAAAAAAGCTCAAACACTTGATAACTTCTGCACAGAAAAACCCCAAAAACAGAGGAGAACAAACAATTAAAGAAATCTAAACCTTCCCCCAAAAATGAAAATAGGTCACAAGATCTTGAAGAGTTCAAATCTGAGATAATGAGAAAGATGGAAGAGATCTGGCAAGAAAATAACAGTTTAAAAGGTGGAATTTCGCAATTGGAAAGCGAGGCACAGAAATCAAATGAATTGATAAGCAAACTGAATACCAGAATGACCAGCTGGAAGCCTTGAAGAACCAGATAGACCAGATTGAAAAGGGAAACCAGTCTCTAAAGGCTAGAATTGAGCAATTAGAAGCCAATGATCTTTCAAGACAGTAAGAACAAATAAAACAAAGTCAAAAGCCTGAAAAAATAGAAGGAAACATGAAATACCTCACTGAGAAATTGACAGATCAAGAAAACAGGTCTAGAAGAGACAATTTGAGAATCATTGGTCTTCCTGCAGAACCAAATTAATAGAAATTTAGACTCCATACTAAAAGAAATTATTCAGCAAAACTTCCCTGAAGTTCTACAAGAGGGCAATATAGATATTGAAAGGATCCATAGAAGACCCTCTACACTAGACCCTGAAAAGAAAACCCCGAGAAATATAATAGCCAAATTCAAGAGCTTCTGTAAAAGAAAAAAATAATATAAGAAGCCAGAAAGAGACAATTCAGATATCAAGGGACACCAATCAGGATCATATAGGACCTGGAAGCCTCCACAATAAAAGACCACAAGGCTTGGAATATGATATTCAGAAAGGCGAGAGAACTGGGTCTACAACCAAGGATCATCTACCTATCAAAACTGACTATATACTTCCAGGGGAAAGTTTGGGAATTCAACAAGATAGAAGATTTACAAGTATTTGCACAGAAAAGACCAGGACTAAATGGAAAGTTCAATATCCAACCAAAAAAAACAAGAGAAACATGAAAACATAAATAAGAAACAGAGAGGAAAGAAAGGAAATTCTTATTCTTAATTTACCCCTTTAAGGGCCTTAATAAGGTCAAATTATTTGTATTCCTATATGGAGAAATATTATGTGTAATTTTCAAAAACTGTATTCACTATTATAATAATTAGAAGAATTATTCATAGGGAGAGGTTGGAGCACTAAATGGTCTAAGATGAGACAGGGTGGGGAAAAAAGAGGGAGGGTGAATAGTAAATGGCATCAAGAGAAACTTGAATGAATAAGAAAAATAGGATATTGTATAACACAAAGAGAGCATGGAAGGGGAGGGTATCAATACTATTATAAAAAGGTGAGGAAGAGAGCATTAAGAGGCAATATTTAAGCCTTACTCTCATTGGAATTAACCCTGAGAGGAAAGAGTAGCTATATCTATTGGGATATAGAATTCTATTTAACCCTACTGAGAAAGTCAGAAGGGATCAACCAAGGGGAGCAGGGGAGTGTGGAGGTCAAAAAAGGGAGGGGAGAAGAGGAGGGAAGGAATTCATTAGGCCTTAAAAATAAAAAGAGGGGAATAATAAGGGAGGGGTGGAAAGGGAAGTAAATCAAGGGAGGGGACAAGGGGGACTGGTCTAAAACAAACCACTGGTTTAAAAGGAAATAGCCTAAGAAGGAGAGGTAGAACTAGAAGAGGATACCAAAATGTTGGGAAATACACAACTGATAATTTTAACTCCGAATGTGAATGGGATGAACTTACTCATAAAAGGGAAGCAAATAGCAGAGTGGATTACAAACTGAAAGTCTACCATATATTGTCTACAAGAAACACATAAGAGGCAGGTGGACATACACAGGTTTAAAGTGAAGGCCTGGAGCAAAATCTTTTGGGCTTCAAATGAGAAAAAGAAGGCAGGAGTGGCAATCATGATCTCTGATAGAGCCAAAGTAAAAATAGATTTGGTTAAAAGAGATAGGGAAGGTAATTACATCCTGATAAAAGGTGGTATAGACAATGAGGAAATAACAGTGCTCAACGTGTATACACCAAATGGTATAGCATCCAAATTCCTAAAGGAGAAACTGGTAGAGCTCAAGAAGGAAATAGATAGCAAAACCATACTAGTGGGAGATGTAAATATTCCTTTTTCAGATTTAGATAAATCAAACCAAAAAATAAATAAGAAAGAGATGAGAGAGGCAAATGAAATCCTAAAAAAGTTAGATTTAATAGATATGTAGAGAAAAATAAATAGGGACAAAAAGAAATATACTTTCTTTTTAGCTGCACATGGAACATTCACAAAGATTGACCATGTAATAGGGCATAGAAATATTGCAAACAAATGCAAAAGAGCAGAAATAATAAATGTAACCTTCTCAGATCATAATGCAATAAAAATAATAATTAGTAAGGGCACCTGGACAGGAAAATCAAAAACTAATTGGAAATTAAATAATATGATTCTCCAAAACCAGCTAGTCAAAGAAGAAATCATAGAAACAATCAACAATTTCATTGAAGAGAATGACAATGATGAGACATCCTACCAAACTCTGTGGGATGCAGCCAAGGCAGTACTCAGGGGGAAATTTATATCCTTGAGTGCATATATTAACAAATTAGAGAAGGCAAAGATCAATGAACTGGGCATGCAAATTACGAGAAAGGGAACAAATTAAAAATCCCCAACTAAACACCAAATTGGAGATTATAAAAATTAAAGGAGAAATCAAAAAAATTGAAAGTAAAAGAACTATTAAATTAATAAATAAGACTAGAAGCTGGTACTTTGAAAAAACAGATAAAATAGACAAAGTACTGGTCAATCTAATTTAAAAAAGGAAAGAAGAAAACCAAATCATCACTATTAAAGATGAAAAGGGAGACCTCACCTCTAATGAAGATGAAATCAAGGCAATTATTAAAAATTTTTTGCACAATTATATGGCAATAAATATAGCAAGTGATCACGAGGGTTATTCATTATGATCAGGTGGGATTTATATCAGGAATAGAAGGATGGTTCAACATCAGGAAAACCATTCACATAATTGACCATATCAACAAGGACACCAGCAAAAACCACATGATTATCTCAATAGATGCTGAAAAAGCCTTTGACAAAATACAAGATCCATTACTATTGAAAACACTAGAAAGTATAGGAATAGAAGGACCTTTCCTAAAAATAATAAATAGTATATATCTAAAACCATCAAAGCGCATCATATGCAATGGGGATAAATTAGAAGCCTTCCTGAAAAGATCAGGCTTGAAAGAAGGATGTCCATTATCGCCTCTATTATTTAACATTGTACTAGAAACACTAGCAGTAGCAATTAGAGAAGAAAAAGAAATTTAAGGTATTAAAATAGGGAATGAGGAGACTAAACTATCACTCTTTGTAGATTATATGATGATCTACTTAAAAAATCCTAGAGAAGCAATTAAAAGCTAATAGAAATAATCAACAACTTTAGCAAAGTTGCAGGATACAATCAAAGATGAAAAGGGAGACCTCACCTCTAATGAAGGGGAAATCAAGGCAATCATTAAAAACTATTTTGCCCAATTTTATGGCAATAAATATAGCAATCTAGGAGATATGGATGAATATTTACAAAAATACAAATTTCCTAGATTAACAGCAGAAGAAATAGAATACCTAAATAACCCCATATCAGAAAAAGACATTGAACAAGCCATCAATGAACTCCCTAAGAAAAAATCGCCAGGGCCTGATGGATTCACAAGTGAATTCTATCAGACATTCAAAGAGCAACTAATCCCAATACTATACAAATTATTTGATATAATAAGCAAAGAAGGAGTCCTACCAAATTCCTTTTATGACACAAATATGGTACTGATTCCAAAGCCAGGTAGATCAAAAACAGAGAAAGAAAACTACAGACCAATCTCCTTAATGAACATAGATGCAAAAATCTTAAATAGAATACTAGCAAAGAGACTCCAGCAATTAATCAAGAGGATCATCCACCATGATCAGGTGGGATTTATACCAGGAATGCAAGGATGGTTCAACATTAGGAAAACCAACTACATAATTGACCATATCACAATCTAAGAAACAAAAATAATATGATTATTTCAATAGATGCTGAAAAAGCCTTTGACAAAATACAACACCCATTCCTATTGAAAATGTTAGAAAGTATAGGAATAGAAGGACCTTTCCTAAAAATAATAAACAGTATATACCTAAAACCATCAACAAGCATCATATGCAATGGGGATAAATTAGAAGACTTCCCAATAAGATCAGGAGTGAAACAAGAATGCCCATTATCACCTCTATTATTCAACATAGTACTAGAAACACTAGCAGTAGCAATTAGAGAAGAAAAAGAAATTGAAAGTATCAAAATAGGCAATGAGGAGACTAAGCTATCACTCTTTGCAGATGATATGATGGTTTACTTAAAAAATCCTAGAGAATCAACTAAGAAGCTTGTAGAAATAATCAACAACTTTAGCAAAGTTGCAGGATACAAAATACATGCACATAAATCATCAGCATTTCTATATATCTCCAACACCTCACAGCAGCAAGAGGTAGAAAGAGAAACACCATTTAAAATCACCCTAGACAATATAAAATACTTAGGAATCTCTCTGCCGAAGCAAACACAGCAATTATACGAAAACACTTTCCAAAAAAATAAAACTGGATCTCAACAATTGGAAAGCCATTGATTGCTCATGGGTAGGACGCGCTAACATAATAAAAATGACCATTCTACCCAAATTAAATTACCTATTTAGAGCCATACCTATCAAACTACCAGAAAACTTTTTTACTGAATTAGGAAAAACTATAAAGTTCATTTGGAATATCAAAAGATCAAGAATATCAAGGGAAATAATAAAAAAAATGTGAAGGAAGGGGGCCTAGTAGTACCAGATATTAAACTATACTATAAAGCAGCGGTCATCAAAACAATATGGTACTGACTAAGAGACAGAAGGGAGGATCAGTGGAATAGACTTTGGATAAGTGACATCAGCAAGACAGTGTGTGATAAAACCAAAGAGCCCAACTTTTGGGACATGAATCCATTATTTGACAAACACTGCTGGGAAATTTGGAAAACAATATAGGAGAGATAATGTTTAGATCAATATCTCACACCCTACACCAAGATAAATTCAGAATGGGTGAATGACTTGAATATAAAGAGGGAAACTATAAATAAGTTAAGTGAACACAGAATAGTATACTTGTCAGATCTCTGGGAAAGGAAAGATTTTAAAACCAAGCAAGAGTTAGAGAAAATTACAAAATGTAAAATAAATGGTTTTGATTATATTAAACTAAAAAGGTTTTGTACAAACAAAAACAATGCAGCCAAAATCAGAAGGGAAACAACAAATTGGGAAAAAAAATCTTTATATCAAAAAACTCTGACAGGGCTCTAATTCCACAAATATACAAGGTGTTAAATCAATTATATAAATGGGCATGGGACATGAATAGGCAATTTTCAGATAAAGAAATAAAAAATATCTATAAGCACATGAGAAAGTGTTCCAAATCTCTAATAATTAGAGAAATGCAAATCAAAACAACTCTGAGGTATCACCTCACACCTAGCAGATTGGCTAAAATGAAAGTAGGGGAGAGTAATGAATGCTAGAGGGGATTGGCAAAATTTGGACATTAATGCATTGCTGGTGGAGTTGTGAACTGAACCAACCATTCTGGCTGGCAATTTGGAACTATGCTCAAAGGGCTATAAAAGAATGTCTGCCATTTGATCTGGCCATACCATTGTTGGGGTTGTACCCCAAAGAAATCATAGATAAACAGACGTGTACAAAAATATTTATAGCCACGCTTTTTATGGTGGCAAAAAACTGGAAAAGAAGGGTATGCCCTTCACTTGGGGAATGGCTGAACAAATTGTGGTATATGCTGGTGATGGAATACTATTGTGCTCAAAGGAATAATAAACTGGAGAAATTCCATGTGTACTGGAAAGACCTCCAGGAATTGATGCAGAGCAAAAGGAGCAGAGCCAGAAGAACATTGTACACAGAGACCAATACACTGCAGTAAAATAGAATGTAATGGACTTCTGTACTAGCAGCAATGCAATGACCCAGGACAATTCTGAGGGATTTATGGAAAAGAAAGCTACCCTCATTCAGAGGAAGAACTGCAGGAGTAGAAACACAGATGAAAAGCAGCTGCTTGAACATATGGTTTGAGGCAAACATGATTGGGGATTTTGATTCGAAACTACCACACCAATGCAATGATCAACAATTTGGAAATAGGTCTTGATCAATGACACATGTTAAAACCAGTGGAAATGCGCATTCGACCAGGGGTGGAGGGAAGGCGAGGGGTGAAGGGGAAAGTAGGAGCATGAATCATGAAACCATGTTAACTTTCAAAAAAATGAATATTAATAAATGTTAAAAAACAAAAAAACAAACAAAAAAAGTTGCAGGATACAAAATAGATGCACATAAATCATCAGCATTTCTCTATATCTTCAACACATCACAGCAGCAAGAGGTAGAAAGAGAAACACCATTTAAAATCACCCTAGACAATATAAAATACTTAGGAATCTCTCTACCAAAGCAAACACAGGAATTATTCAAACACAACTACAAAACACTTTACAGAAAATTAAAACTAGATCTAAATCATTGGAAAAACATTGATTGCTCATGGGTAGGACGCGCTAACATAATAAAAATGACCTTTCTACCCAAATTAATTTACCTATTTAGTGCCATACTTCTAAAACTACCAAAAAACTTTTTTACTGAATTAGAAAAAAACTATAACAAAGTTCATTTGGAAGAAGAAAAGATCAAGAATATCAAGGGAGGGTCAGCTGGGTAGCTCAGTGGATTGAGAGTCAGGTTTCGAGATGGGAGGTCCTAGGTTCAAATCTGGCTTCAGACACTCCCCAGCTGGGTGACCCTGGGCAAGTCACTTGACCCCCATTGCCCACCCTTACCACTCTTTCACCTATGAGCCAATACACAGAAGTTAAGGGTTTAAAAAAAAAAGAAAGAAGAATATCAAGGGAAATAATAAAAAATAATATGAAGGAAGGGGGCCTAGCAGTACCAGATATTAAACTATACTATAAAGCCGCAGTCATCAAAACAATATGGTACTTGCTAAGAGACAGACGGGAGGATCAGTGGAATAGACTTGGGGTAAGTGATGTCAGCAAGACAGTCTATGAGAAATCCAAAGAGCCCAACTTTTAGGACAAAAATCCACTATTTGACAAAAACTTCTGGGAAAATTGGAAAACAATATGGGAGAGATTAGGTTTAGATCAACATCTCATACCCTACACCAAGATAAATTCAGAATGGGTAAATGACTTGAATATAAAGAAGACACTATAAGAAAATTAGGTGAACATAGAATAGTATACCTCTCAGATCTATGCATATATGCATATGCATGAAAGCATATCTTTCAATTTTGTTGTATTTGATATTAGTGATTAGGGAGGTTTTATAAAAAATTTTTTTATTTTTTAAATTATTGTATCTTTCAAAGAAACTTTTGAATAATATTGACACAATTATTTTTTGGTTTAATATCTTTTATTCCAAAAACCTCAAATGGGATTATCATCACTTCCAATTTCCACACCAAGATACCGAAGGCACAAAACTCATAAGCCATTTAGTTACTGCCACTCAATTCACAAAACTAGGAACAAGACTTAGAAGTATTAACCTAATGACTTCAAATTTCTAGAGATTATTCCCTAACTAGGAAGTGAATGCATAGAAGACAGTAAAAGAACCTTTAATTGGGACTTTGCTTTAAAAATGTTTCATTATAGTCAACAAAACAATAGTGTTCTCTACATTTTTTCAATCAATTGGACCATAGTAAAGAAAGGGTACAAAATGAAGTATGTATCTCTTGAAAAAGCATTCTTCCTATCTAATACTGTCTTCAATACATAAATGTATGTGCAGATTATTTCATAAATATTTTTATAAATAAAAGAAAGCAGGTATATGGGTATACTCTCTTTATAACTGTGTTTTATTAACTTTTTTGTTACCATTTCCATGCCTTTGATTATCTTTCCTTTTCTTATATAACTTGAGATAGTTTCCCAAAACTGTGTCTTCTTACATGGACTAATTTTGCATATATTTGTTCTGGTCCAGTTTATTTCTTCCTCTGTGTTTCTTCAGTAATACTTGCAGATCCTCTTTGAGAATATCCACAACTCTCATATTTTCATCAAAACTCAGTGATTGTACCATATTTGATAACTTTTTTCTAAAACAATAACAATTTGATAAAAAATTTAAAAACAATCCTTATAGATAATTTCCATTTTTGTCATCTGTGTTATTCAGTTTCATCCTAATCGAGTCTGTAGCTGAGTTTTCTATAAACATTTTTCTCCTCCATTGCTTCTTGCTACTTTGAGTCAATATTGCTCATCTTCTTCTATCCTTCTCTAAAAGAATATGTAAATAAGTTTAAATTCCATGTCTAAGTTGCCTTTAGGTAATATATCTCTCCTATTGGAAAGTAGACCAAGTGCTTGTTGATTGAAATGGTTTATAGAAAAGTGGTTTTCTCCATAATGTAGTAATTTTTTTGCACATATCAGTGACTTTATCAATGCCAAGAACCACTAGAGTATTAACATTCTGTCTCAAGGCTGATAAAATCCACTTTTATCCTGATGTCTTGGGCAGTTAGTATGGTCTGAGACTTACCTCTGTAAGACATGAACATGAAAAGGTTAAGTGATTTTCCTATGGTCAGACAGCTAGTATGTGTTAAAGGTAGAACTCGAATCCAATTCTTCCTTACCCTAAAGCTTGCCCTCTCTTTTGTACAACACATTGCTGTGGCAACTGTTTCACATCAAGATTTGGCAGGAAATTGTTATAATCTACTTCAATGTCCTTTATTCCATCTGCTTTAATTTAATTTAATGACCAATATATCTTTTTCTCATTTTAATCCTCCTAGCTTTGTATTAATTATGGTCTTTTTTTTTAAGGCAATGTTCTGATTGTAGAGGACTGTTGTCTCGGGGATATTTCCCCAGATGAGTAACAAATTACTTCCTGTCTATGGCCACTGCATTCAGATTCTTTTCTCCAAGGAAGCATTAAATGATGTATATGTGTGAACCTTTTATGTTAACCTTTGACCCTTATTCTTTACTGCTGAATCATATTGCCCACCAATATGGTTTTATCCTTTGCATTGAATTAATCGAATATCAAGTTATACATCAATTTATTTTGAATTTTTTACTTTCATTTTAGTTTATGTTCAAAACAGATGAAAACCTTTCAAGCATGGTGAATTTATTAAAATATATTTGTGTATACACATATACATCGGTATTCTGTATAATAGTTCCTTATCTGTAGGACTGCAACTTTAACAAATTAACATCTGTCTAAAATAATGCTTGTGCTATAAAATGGGACAGATGTGTACTTTTAAAAATAGTAAAAAAAAAGTATCGATGTGGAACAAAAGAGGAAAACTATATAAATGTCAATTATAATATTCCACTTCTTGTTAAAAATAAACAAACATGTCTTGCCTTCATAAAACAGAACTTAAGAATAATCATAATATTGCTTCTCACCAGTTATGTGTTCTGCATAAATGTCTCTTCTCTACTTCATAACATCCCACCCCAGGAGTTTTCTCGTTAGTTGGCAGTATCTTGGCCCAAGTTTTAGTATTTGATCTTAGCCCAACAAAATTTTCCATAGGACTTCTCTCACTCTTTATTCTCTGGAACAGATGTTGGCATACAAGCTGCAATCCTTTTCATGGTGGTCCTTTTGAAAATACTTATTATGAGCACTGCAATAAGAGATAACCAAATGTTATATGAAATGATTTTTTTGTTGCCTTTTAGACACAATATAGTCGACTATGCTCCTTCCCCCACTCTTGCTTATAATAAGAATGTCAATATTGAAATGATTCCATTTCTCCAGTAATGTTCTATTATTAGTCATAAGACCTCATGTAATTATTTTCCTTATTTTAAAAAATATTAAAAGTTGGTTAATCATAAATTTTATAACGTTAGGAAAATTTTATTTTATAATATTCTTTTTAGTTAGAGGATCAACATATTTTTACTTGAGGCATGTAAAAAACAAAAATTTAATTTAACTTTTGAAATGGACAGATTTTAAGTGCTAAAACAAGACTGACATTAAAAATGTTTGTGTAATAAGTTTAACATTCGAGATAGGGTGATGTTGGAAGTTGGAATATTGTGCTTCAGTATTTCAATATTTCAGTATTTTATTTCATCCTTGTTGGCCTCTCTCTACTGATGGAAGTCTCACTACCTTAATAGATGGTTCCTATTTATTATGGTCTTTTGAAAGGCATATATTCCTACTTGTCCCTTACTCCCAACTGTAGCATTCTTGGAGTGTTAACTTGTATATTTTTTGAGGCAAGTATTTAAGTGTTTGATATTGCTTTAATATTTTACTTTATTTGTGCTAAGAAGATTTAAGGTTAATTATTTGGAACTCTCAGTTTTGTTCATGCCAGAAGATGACCTTGACCATTAGTACATTCAGGTATTCCCTCTTCCTCTAATTAGTCCTGATGCCATCATAAAATGTCCTTCCAGCAATAGCACCAGTGTGAGAGCAGTCATGATCAGATATTTGAGTATAGGTTTTTTCTGTGGAAAAGCAAGCTTAGACTTCTTGCCTCCCTCCTCCTTTCTGTGTTAGAACAGCTATCTTACCTTTCATCCTCTTATTATTTTTTCCAGTTAGTTTCTGACCTCATTCAGGTTTCCTTTGAATGACTGTAGAGTCAATTTCAATTGTAAATGTGCACTTTTCAGGCAACCAGTATATGTTATCAAATCCTTTTTTTGTGATACACTTCTTCCTTACCCTTCTCATTAAGAATCTCTCACTGCCTAGCAAATGCATGTATTCTGTCTCATTCTAACAGTTTAATGTTGATATTTTTACAACATTCATCACATGGTAGCCAGTGATTTTTGAATGAGCCTCTCCATATTTATTAACTAGTTTCATCCTAGAATAGCAATCTGTCATGAAATCCACATCTGAAACCCCAATAGGTAAATAGAGACAATCAGAATTTGCACTCTTCTGGCATGATTTAGAGGATCTATAAAGGCTATAGATATATAAAGATTAAATAAGGGTACAAACGGAGACAAAAAAAACATTCTTTGTTATTCTATCTCTGGCAATATCACCACCAGGCAGGTCTATCCTTGAAGAACTGGTTTACAGATTACATCAGATTATACAAGTGGGCCCTTTTCTGGAAGGGGCACACTTTAATTTTTCAGATATCAACAACAATTTAAGGTTTGTGCTGAAGTGGAAGGACAAGTAAGCATGAGATTTTCTTCCATGACCATTACTTGACTTCCCAGAATTGGCTTATTTTTCTTATTTGTTGAATGATAAAGACAACAATATTGATGTTGGGGTATTTGAGATGATTACATGGGATGATATATGTGAAAATACTTGGAAAATTGGAAATATGGTGATAATTTGGAGAATCTTGAAAAGACTTGTATGAATTAATATTGAGTCAAGTAAATAGAAACAGGAACATAGTTTATATGATGATTATAATATTGTAAACATCAACAACACTGAAAGATGTTAGTGTGCTGATTAATACATGGCCCAGTCATAGTATTGGAGGATAAATGGTGAAACATGCCTTCCCCATCTTAGTCGAGAGAGAAATTACAGATGTGTACTGAATGTAAATTTTCAAACATGTGGAATATGTTGATTTATCTTGCTTGACTTATTTGTAGCAAGAAAGATTGGGTTGGATGGATGAAGTAACTTACCTGGTAAATGATAGTGATATCTAAAAAGAAGTTAACATCAATATTGAACGAGGAAAATATAATGATAATGATACAAATAAGTTATGAAAGATATAAGAAAAGAGAGGTTAGCACTTCTCTTATTAAGAATGTGAGGGCTTAGTTATGTTTAAATGCACAAATAATTAAGATATTGCTACCTACTCTGTAGCATCTGACTTTGCTTTTCATTAATTCACTGTTTTCAAAGATCTGAATTGATCTAGACATTTTGGAAAATAATTACTGTTTACTCCAAAAGCTACTACAATGTATACCATTTGGATGAGTGATAAAATTACTTTGATATCTCCAAAGAGTATTAAAGAGGAAAAGATTCATTCTCTCTCCTCTCTCTCTCTCTCTTTCTCTCTCTCTCTCTCTCTCCATATATGTATGTATGTAATTGTCCTTTTTGAAGTGGCAAAGAACTGAATATTTAGGGAGTTCCCATTAATTAAGGAAGCAGCAACCACATTTTAGTATATGAATTTAATCTAGCACACTATGTTATAAGAAAGAGAAACCTGGGAAGTCATATGAATTAAAGAAAAACAAGGTGAGGAAATCTATAGTATAATTTATACAAATGTAATGTTTATTAAGGGGAACCAGTTACCAAGTTTTGATAGAAGGGAGAGAGAGAGTCTATATGGTGAGTCTCTCTTCCTGCTCTGCCCTGTGGCTGAATATACACTGGGAGACTTTAAGGGGGTGTCACCCTGAAACTGGGTGACCTGGATGGACATGCTGCCCCACAGAAGTTGGGGGAGAGGCTTCCCTATAGGATGAAGTATGTGGTACCCCAATCCAATTCTGAATAAGGACAGAGTTCACACAAACCTCCCCCACCATCAGTTAATTTCACAGCAGATGGTCTGGTTTCAAGATGGAGGCAGCCAGACCAAGCAGTGGTTCCCCTCTCCCTTGTTGTCTCTCAGGCACTTTGGGATGCTATCTACTGATGACAGACTTTTTATTATTTGCAATTCAGGGATTGGAGAAAGGAGTGAAGTGCAGAGGGATTTTGGGGTGCCCTCTTCTCTATTTCTATGGGGTCTGTCACTTAGGTGGGAAACTCAATGGTTCCCATTTCTAAGCTTCTCTCCCCACCCCTTCTCCTTCTGTTTCTATTTCTAGTTTTCTGTTTCTATCCTTTTCTATAATTGTTCAGTTTTGACTGAAAGAGGGTCTCTCAGCAAGATTGGGTAATGGGAGAAGGAAACTAAGAGATTGCTCCCAAAATGGAGTCCAAAAACTTAGCCCACTCGATGATTAAAGTCTTAATGGGTGAGATACAATGGAATGGCTTTGATCAGGGAATCAGGGTTTCAATTTCCAAAGAAAGATCCTCAGGACTAGATCTGAACTGGGATGTCCTCCTCCTCTCTCCTCCCAGTCCTCCACCTGAAGACCTCTTTCCTCCCTTCTTTCTCCGGAGAATCTCCCAGAATTCCCTCTCTTGTCTCAACTGTCAGCAACTGCTTTCTTTGGCTCCTTTGCTCCCATCCCTCTCGCTAAATCCCATCCTTACAAATAACAATACTGTGACTGAAGAAAACTTTGAAAGGCTCAAAAATTCTGATTCAACATAATGACTACCCATTGATTCCAATATATACACAAATGCCACCCACTTTCTGACAGAAACGTGCTAATCCTCATATGGAGAAAAAAACATAGTTTGGATTTGGTCAAAATGACTATATTGGTAAGATGAAATAGCCAATCATATATTATGTTTTAAGAATGAAAAGAACTTATGTATTTTGCTAATGCTATATCCCTAAAGAGGGATATAGAGGAGGTGTGATTAGATTAATCTAGGTATTTCTTTCAGTAGTTCAGAAGATAATCTATCCTTGCATGACCACCTAGTACAGTGAAGGCAAACCTTTTAGAGGGGTGGGTGATGTGAGAAATGTCCTCAGGCACCCAAGGAGAGGGGGAAAGAGCATCCCAGCCCCATATCCCTCTGGCTTTCTAATAACAAACTCTTGCAAACTCTGTGTTGGGACAATGGTGTGCTTGCCCACAGAGAGGGCTCTGAGTGCCCCCTATGGCGTGGGGACCTAGTATAACACTTGTCAGTATCTTGACATAAATATATTAAGGTTTTTCTACTTTTTCCCTTCTCATACCCCAGTTGGGTGGGAGAGTTGAAAGAGAGAGAAAATACTTGTTGACTTAAAAAATAATTAAAAAATTAGAGAAGATTGGGAGGCTTGGATTATTATTTTCATTCATATCCTATGTGGAAGCTAAGGCCAGGCAAAGGCAACAGTGGAAAAAACATAGAAAATGGCAAAACTAGAGAAATGGGAATGAAGGGTAGTGCTTTGGGAACATAAATGATTCATCCCAGTATTATGTTCCCAGGAAAGCGTTTCCTTAATTAGGCTTTAATTGTAAACATCTTCTCAAATAAAACACACTTGTGAGAACAAGCATGCTCTTTAAGGGTTGCTTACAACTAACTCCTTTAGTGGGAACACCTGAGCAGTAAATAATACCTGATGTGAGTAACTACTGTTTGAGGTGAGAGAAATAGTTTAGGAGATGATAGAAACATGAGAATCATTGCCTCAGTAAAGAAGCATATCTGAAAAGAGCTAAGAATCCATGCCAAGCCTGAATTACTTAAGTGATAAGCTTCATTCTTTGCCCATAATATTAGAGATATTCTGTTAGCCACATCTGCAGTGGATAACCTGATCTTAAGATGCTCCCAGGAAGTCAATAGAATAAAAACTCTGAGGCTATTTAAATGTTTTGTCTTTGTTTCTCAAGTACCTAAAAGTACTTTGCATGTAGTAGATACATAATAAATATTAGTTTATGAATATTAGTCAAATCAAATTGTGTATACTAACAAAGTCAAAAGGGTCCCATATAAAATTCAGAATAGCTCCAGGTGAGGAGAATCAATATTTTTTGTGCCATGGATGTCTTTGGAAGTCTGATGAAATCTTTGGAACCTTTCTCAGAATAATGTTTTTAAATAATTAGAGAAAATGCTGTTTTAGCTAGAAGTTAGTGAAAATAAAAATGTCAATATGTTTTCTCTATTAAACTTCACAGACTCCTTGATGGTTAAGAATCTTATCCCACAGAAGAATGAAATAATTATAAGATCTATCTATGAGATAGTTGCCTGTTTTTATTTCTCAGGCAGGGGCATACAGGATGGGGAAAATGGAGGATGTTACTGTCTTAGAGATTCCAATCAGTTGAGAGTAAATGATAAGTGTTCATACCATCCTAAATCCTCAGAAGACACCCTCAACCCAAAACTTCATTATTCTGATGAATTTTTTAAAGCTTTATGACTAAACTCAGGATTAAAATTAGCTGGACCATTGTAATCACTGTTCCTGTGAGCTAACTTGATAATGATTTAATAAAAATGTTCCTTGATTAATATTATTGGATGGCCCTTGTATTCTCCAGTCCATGAGATTTAGGAATTTCCACTGGCCTTTAGCTCTTTCACTTAGTTGATATAGTGAGACTTTGACCTCCCAGAAGTAGTTCAATGATTTAGTTCAATGTATATGACAAACATTGATTAAATTTCTCCTTTCTGTAAAGATTTGTTTTTTGGTCTACCAAATCTTGGCCTTTGATGAACTCATGGCCAATAGGAAGGGTAAGACAAGGATATACACTAACTGTGATATAAGGTAGACATTCACTACATTCTTCCAAAGGTACAGTTCAGGTGTTACTTCTTCCATGACTCTGAATCCTAATCTTCTAGTACATAGTAGAATATTAGCAAATTTCTTATAGGACTTTATTTTTGCATCATACTTTGATGCTCATTGTGAGTTAATCCCAGATTGTGGAAAGCTATGCCAATAGAGCATAAATTCTTGAAGATTCTAAAAGTCCATAAAGCTGTCACTTGGGCTGTTCAGCTATCATTAAAAAGCTAGCTTTTTTAACTTCAAAGAAGCTCATTGCTGAACTTCATAGAGTTCATAGATCTAGAAAAAGAAGGAACTTAGAGGCTATCTAGTCCAACCTGTCACTGCATTTTACAAATGAGGAAATTGCAAGAAGCTTAAATTACCCAAGATTACAAAGTTACTAAGTGACAGGGGACATTTGAATCCATGTCTTCTGACTCCAGAACTAGTGTTTGCTCTTTCCACTGTGTTAGCATGCATGGTATAACATAGCAGGAATACTCATGCCAATAAAATCATGAATCTTTTTGAAATTTGTGTTAAGACCATCTACCAGTGATTGCTTTGACTTTTATTCTAGTCACTGAAAAGCATAGTTATTATCTTATGAAAAGCATATTAATGATCTCTCCTTTCCACTCCCCTCTTCCATCCACTAGTATAATATAGTAGTATAATAACTGGGTTTGGAATTCAAATTTTGTGAGTCAGATGTTAACCATCTTTCTACTCTATCTCTCTGACTTCTATCTCATAATTTTACAAAGTTTCTTTGTTTTGCAAACCATGGGTACTTTACAAATGACTAATTGAAACAGCTTTATATAACAATATGAGCTTTGTGGTTAGGAAAGACCACCCACACCTTCACAGAGATTCCCCTTTGGAAAGTCAGGGTATGCATGCATGTCTCTACCCCAGCATGCCTGAATGTCAGACCCATTTTTCCATACAAGGGTGGTGTCTCTCCATGGGAATTCACTGAGTCATGGTAAAACATTTACTTTAAAAACCAAAATACTCATGCCCATCTATCTTATGCTGTTTTTTAAAAATCAGAGAAAGGCTGGTTCAGAATTATTGTGGTTTGGATAAAACTTGTGCCTCGTACATATGACCTTTGATGTAAAACAAATACTGTAGAAATCAGCCATGTCATGGACTAGAAATCTAACTGGTAAACAATTGTCTATTTTCAACCAAGAAAGAATAGAGAATGTGCTTTTTAAAATACTCCCTAGTTTTCATTGTTTTTCATGCTTCTACAGTATCCAACCCTTCATGACTACATTTGAGGTTTTCTTGGCAAAGATACAGAAGTGTTTTGCCATTTCCTTGTCTTATTCATTTGAGGAATTGAGGAAATTGAGGCAAACAGGGTTAAGTAATTTCCCAGGGTCACACAGCTAGAAAGTGTCTGAGGCTATATTTGAATTCACATCTTCCTGGCTCCAGACCTTTGTGCTCTATGCACTAGCTTCCCAATATACTATCTCAGTTATTTGATTTATATATTAAAATATATAGAAATCTCCTACAATTTTATTCACATAAGGAGCTCCCTATGTGAACACTCCTACTTGTAGTAAATTTTAGGAGAAAGAGCTAAGGAGGTGCTTGAGACAGAAAGAAATTATGTGACTTATTTAGGGTCATACAGCTGATGTCAAAGACCACATTTGATTCTGAGTTCAACACTTTATCCATTACACACATTATCTAATCAGAGGGGCAGCTGGGTAGCTCAGTGGATTGAGAGCCAGGCCTAGAGATGAGAGATCCTAGGTTCAAATCCAGCCTCAGACACTTCCCAGCTGTGTGACCCTGGGCAAGTCACTTGACCCCCATTGCCTACCCTTACCACTCTTCCACCTATAAGTCAATACACAGAAGTTAAGGGTTTTAAAAAAAATCTAATCAGACATAACTTTATACTCAAGCCAAAGTACCCAGACTTCCTTTCCCCTCCTTTTTTGTTTAATATTTGCTGTTACCAGTAATACTCTGGGTGTCACAGAAAATACCGAAACTAGAAGCAATTCTAACTCAGTTAGCATAAGGATTCCCCAAGCATAGCTGTTTGTTGGATGATTTATTTCATACTGTCTAACTGTCCTCTTTCAAAAAGTCTTCCCAGGAACAAAACCAAGGCTGTCAGCTCACAAAGAAACCACTGGAGGAAACGGCTTTCCCATGCATCCCATATATTTCAAATGCTTTGCCCTGGCTCTTGTCCTTTTTTTCACTGAGAGTAGAACAAATTTAAATCATCATTTTGGCCTTTCATCACTACTCAAGTAATAAATAATGATAAAATACAGTTAACAGATGGCTCCTGGAAACTCATAAACATAAGCCATGTATTTTTATGAGGCTATCCCAGTGGGTAACATTTACAAATTGATAAATACATCCATATAAATGTTTTCAGGTGGAAGTGTTTGGTTCTCTGCTTTTTCAATACCTCCATGGCAATTTTTTAAAACTGCTCCGTAATTCTGCACTATTGATTGGCAGCCTCCAAGTGTTTAACCTTTCATAACAAAAATGATTGACAGTTCTTGAATGAGTAGAATGCACAGCCTATAAATGTTGATTTCTTTGCATGGTATGAGAGATCGTTAGAGTTTTTCCTCACCGTTTTCTCCTCTGATATGAACCTAAATCTTTACCATGTGAAAATAATTAAAATTTATGTTTTCTGTATGTAAGTGGGTATTTAAGCAGATATATAAATATGTGTGTATATATAGAATAGATAGGTTCCATGTATGTACCTGTACCTGAATCTCATTTTGTATATTTGGGGGAAAATTATTTATTAGGAACACATAAGTAAGTTAAATGAGTTCAGTAGTATTATTTTAGCCTGCTCAAGCCAAATGAATACAATGGTATTATTTTAGCCTATTCATTTAGAATATTAGTGTATACATAGAATAGTGCAGACATATTCAATGAGCTTATGTTTCTTTGAAAATAGAAATTGATGGATAAAGTTTGAATTATAGGCATGTCATTCTTAAAGTTTTACAGTAAAATTAGATTTCAAGCCTTTTAGCTTTGAGATATGACATTAATTTTTTCTACTCTACAAGTAAGAACTTTTATTTTACCATGGCCTGTTGTAAGATTTTGGACTATATCATGAGATGTCACATTAATTATATATATCATTTTAATCATATTATATCATATTAATTGTGTCATGTCAATTGTCTTATATCATACTGGTTGGAATGGCAAGCCTCAAAATAATATTTTTGTTTGGTGAATTCAACTTTGCTTAACTAAAAGTATATCAATTATAGACTTAAAAAATGGGGCAGCACGGCGGCTCAGTGGATTGAGAGCCAGGGCTATTGACGAGAGGTCTTATGTTCCAATATGACATCAGACACTTCCTAGTTATGTGACCCTGGGAAAGTCACTTAACCTCCATTGCCTAACCCTTACCACTCTTCTGCTTTGGAACCAATATAGAGTATTGATTCTAAGACAGAAGGTAAGGTTTAAAAAATAATAATAAGATAAAATGATATTCTTAAGTAATTTCACAAATTAAATGAACTATATTCTTCCAGAATTAATTAAAATAGAATTAAACCGTTTAAGTTGTGGAATATATTACTTTGCATATCTCTCTTGGAATCAATCTAAAATAAAGAGCTTTAGTGCCTTTTTCTATCATAATTCAAATATACACATCTAACAATAGGATTAGTTTTAAAAACAATCATTTAATACAATAAACAAAGTAAAACAATGGGAACATTTAAGGCACATTTATTTAGAAAATCTAACTTCAGAATTATAGATTTTTAGCGAGGTTATAGTTAGAATAATAGAAACTTTTGAGAACACAGGAACAAAAGAGGAGAATTAAAATGAAATATGAAGAAGTGAGTTGGAACCATAGGATGTTGAATATAGAAGTTACTCTGAAGTTTATTTAATTCAACTTTCATCTTATAGATAAGAAAATCATAGTCTGTAGAGGGGAAAATGAGTAGCCTAAGATTGTATAGCTAACGGAAATATGACTAATACTTGAAACTTGGTGTCTCATTGTGACTCCAAAATATTATATTATAAAATGTGTTTGTATATATATTAATGGAATGAATGAATTGAGAAAGTTATCAAACTGCAGTATCAGGAAAGAAACTAAGTGGGCCTTCAAAATGCCTGAATTTACTACTAGAAATCATAGGACCTTTCAATAACAAAGGAACAAAAATGAAAAACATTCATGAACTTTAAAGGTGAATTGAAGTATATTGCCCTCTTAAAGGACAGTTGGGGTAGTCAGGAAAAAATACACAAACTGGGATCTTATTCACGACAAACATCCAAAATAAACTTGGAAGTATGAAACAAGCAAATTTCCCAGGACATGATCAACACAAACACATTCTAAAGGAAGTGAATGTAAGTCTATCTTAATGGCTCATAGTTTCAGCCTTTATGAGGTCATGGTGAAATAATATTAAGCCTAAACGAGAGAATTTTAAAAACAGTTAATTTTTAATTACTTTCAAGTACATATAATAACTCCATTTAATGATTGTGTTAACTAGCAGAAATGCTACACTTGCTTTGATGAATTAGAGGATTATTTGTAATTAGCTTTTATTTGTTATGTGCAAATGTTGCTTTTAAGAGGGCTTGAAAACAATTTGCTATTTTGAATAGATTAAAAATGCCATTTGTAATCTTATTTCTTCAATTAATTTCCTTAACAAACAGTAAGACAAAAGATTTATTTATCATTTGTTTCCTGGCCAATTAAAATATAAAATTTGGCCCAGGTTACTTTACATTCTTCATTATTAAAATTCAAATTAGTAATATTATACCGCATTATTTGCACTTATTGAAGGAGTATTTTTAGGTGAAGCATTGGATGCATTCTTCGTTTCATATTTATTCTTTCTCATTTAAAACAACCCTTAAATAATTTAAGATGCTTCAGCATGCTATTTCATTGAAATTAGTTCATTGCTAAGGCAAATTATGAGCAATAAAGAGAAGCTAATTGTAGTGACATTGCACATAACTTTGTTAATGACAAAATGAAAAAATAGTATCTACTGTTTTTTTAAAAATTCCATATAAACTAAAAAGTTCCAGCCTCTTTTGGGTGCTTCTATCTTAGTTGATATATAATTATTTCTCTCCCATTTAGTGCTTACTTATTAATTGTTCCCATCTTTAAATAGCTCTTTTCTGAGCCCCTGAAAATTTTAGTTCTAATTTTTAAACTCTTTGAATTTCAAAATAATCATCACTACTGCCTGGTTCTTTTAATAAACATCAAGTGGTTTATTTTCTGTTTTATGTCCTCATCTTTGATGCATTGAAATAATTACCACAATATATTTATGGGAAAACTCAAGACATAATCATTTCATTCACACACTGAGGAAGTCAAAGAAATCTTAAAAATATATTTAATGCTCAAAATAGTATTTTATCAGTTCTGACATAAACTAAAAAACCAGGAAAATAAAACGAGGTTCAAAGAAAACAACTCTATTTGGCATTTCTGTGTATTGAAGTCGAATTTTGTATAATGTAAACATGTTTTTCAAAATATGTTTATTTTGTATTTAGAATATAAATTATACTATGAGATTTGAACAACAAAAATCACATTTTCATAGGATGAGAAACTTAAAGTTGAAAGATACCTTAGCAGTTATTTAGTACAACCCCTTCACTTTACAGATTAAAAACTTGAAGCTCAATAAAATAATTTATCTAAAATCACACAGCCAGAATTTTTACCCAGGGCTTTTTATTTAAAATCCAATACTCTTTCCATTTTATTGTTATTGTAATCCTAGGTAAATTTTAGTAACTGTTGTTTTTGGGTTAGCCAGGTAGCACAAAATCAGATCCTGAGACAGGAGGTCCTGTGTTTAAATCTGTCCTCAGCCTCTAGTTGTATGATCCTGGGCAAGTCATTTAACTCCAATTGCCTAGCTATAAGGTTAAAGTTTTTTTTTTTTAAGTAACTGTTGTTTCTTAACATGGTATCATTAGATATGCTACATTAAATATTTTGATATGCATTTAAAAATATGCCTTAAGCTTTCATTGGTTCATATAATTAACTGGAATGATTAATAATGCCCTGAATACTACATATATACTAAACATCTTTCAACAACATGCTTATTTCTCTATTAGAGTGAGAATAATAGAATCTTATTTTGTTTGGACTTAAAGTTGAAATTAACTTGAGATTTGAATGAGTTGGTGTTCTTATTAATATGATTGTCCCTCCCCTGGTGAAAATCACATGTACATTATACCTTTTTTATCTTTTATAAATTATTTCTGTTTTCCTATAAGGTTGTTCATGGCAAATTTGCTAAAAATAATGATGCTTCCACCAACTTTTTTATTATTTTGTGATTAAAAGTGCCATATTCAGGTCTTGTTTGATAGTATGTAACTCTTGTTAAAGAAACAGAATATCTTCTTTTTTATGCATGACCCTTTTGTAAAGATATCGCCAGGTGTAGAAACCATTTGAGAAAGTGTACCTATTCCTTTCTTCTGTTTGCCTGAAGAATATTTTTAGTGCCTCATACCTAGAAACTTTTAAAAAATACTAATAATATTAAAAACAAAACAATAGGATTTCCAAAAAACTTGATAGTTTGCCAGTTTCTTTATGAATTCACACACACACATACATACATACACACACATATATCATCTTATTTTATCCTCACAAAATGCCTGGTAGATAGATTCTCTCCTTAATGTTTGTGGGTTTGTGTCAAAAGAGGTAGCTCCATTCATTATTGATGGAATTGCCAATTTGTAGAATCTTTTAAAAGAGCAATCCACATGTTCACGGCAAAAATTATAAAAGATTACCATACCTTTTACCCCTAATTTTCTTGTTGGGAGTATATGGAGCTGGAAGAAGTTATACAACTATTCTAGCTAGATAGCCTATAAAATCAAGTTATATAAATTAAACTATACCCTCATTGCAGAAAGACTCCCTTATTCTTCCCTAATTGAATTCTTTTCTCACTTCCTACCAAAGTTACTCCAGACCTTTCCTTCCCTCCTCAAACCTTCCATATTTCCTATGTGGACCTATCTTCTTACCTTACTGAGAAAATTGATGCCATTGCATGTGAATTCCATTTTCTCCCCTTTTCTTCACCTCGAAATCCCTTTACATCATCATCTTATTTTCCCACCCTTTCTCCTGGTTTCTGATAACAAAATAACCCTTTGTCTTGCAAAAGCCATCTTCTTTCCATTTACCTCTGATCCCATTCCCTCCAATATTCTGCAGCAAACACCACCTCCATTGTTATTCCTCTGCAGTAACCAGGCCACCTTTGGTGTCTGGTAACTCTGTAGTTCACATTGAGTCTCACACAGTCTTACTAACTGTGTGACCTTGGGCAAGTCATTTAATCTTGTTTTGCCTTAATTTCTTCAATTTTAAAATAAAGATAAGACTAGCACCTGCTATCAGGATCAAATGAAATAACATATATAAAGCACTTAGCACACGTCTGGCACGTAGTATTTGTTATATAAATATGGTTATTATTATTATTAGCTTCTCAACAGCTAGTTTCTTCCCAACTGCCTTGAAACATGCTCAAAACTACTGTCTTCTCAAACTACCCCGAATCCCTTTCTCAGTCTAACTCATAGAAAAAGTTATCTATACTTGCTTCTATTCCTTCATCTTCCCTCATTTTCCCCTCAGTCCTTTGCAATCTGGCTTCTTAACTCATCAGTTGAGTAAAACTCCTCTTTTCAAAGTTACAGATAACGCAATTTGCCATATTTTTTGATCCTGTCTCATTCCTTGTCTTCCGTGACTTATCTACTGCATTTGACATGGTGACCATATTTTATTCCTGCAAACTCTCTCCTCCTTACACTTTCCTGGAACTTTTTTTTTAAACTACTTTTTCTCAGGCTTCTTTTCTAGTTCATCATATGAATCATGCCCCTGACTGTGTCTGTTATCCAAAGCTCTGTTCCATGTGCCTTCCTCTTCTCCCTTAGTGAAATCCTTGACTCCTGTGGGTTTATTTATCATCTCTATGCTAATGGTTTCCAGACATATATATCTCACTCTTCTGCTTCACTACTATATCACTATTTCAACTAGATATTTGAAAGACACCTCCTTCATCATTTCTAAAATATAGCTTATTATATTTTCCCTCCAAACCTACCTCTCATCTAAACTATTGAATTAATTAAATAAACATTTATTAAGCACCTACTGTGTGCCAAGCACTGTGCTAACTCATAGGGATACAACACATATTTGTTCCAATCATTTCCGTTGTGTCTGACTTTTTAGAGATCCCATTTAGGGTATTCTTGGCAAAGAAGCTGGAGTGGTTTGCCGTTTCCTTCTCCAGCTCATTTTACAGATGAAGAAATTGAAGCAAGCGGAGTTAAGTGACTTAAGCAGTTGCCCAGGTAATAAATATCTGAGTCTGGATTTGAACTCAGAATTATGTCTCCTGACCATAGACCTTGAATTCTATCCACTGTGCCACCTAGCTGCCCATACAATAAACAGAGAAGATCTTTTTTTGTTTGATTTTGTTTTTTTGATAGAGTGGAACATTAGTTACTAGTAGTCAGGGAAAGTAGTAAAGGACTCATAGCCAGCTGCATTTGAGCTGAGCTTTGACGTAACAAAGAAAGGTGAAAAAGAATGGCCTGTGGCATGGAGACAGGATGTCAAATATAGTGTACATGGTCAAAAATAGCCCAAGAGGCTATTTTATCTAGACAAGTGATTGTGTAAAGGATGAATAATAAGGACTGGAAAGGTAGGTTGAACACAGATTGTCAATTATTGTAGCAGGTGAATGGCATAGTTAGATGAATGCTTTAGGATGAGCATTTTGAAGGATAAATTACATTAGAAAAAGAGTTGAGGAGGCCAATTTGGAGTTCTTGCAATAGTCCTACAAAAGAGGATAAAATTCTTTATTAGAGTGTCCTATGAGTTCAGAAAACAAGGAAGATGTAGGAGATGATGTAGCGGTAGGACTGATAATACCTGAAAGTTAATTAAATATGTGGGGGTTTTGAGAGTCAAGTTGTGTTTGAGATGACTACAGGACCTCCATCTGGGTAAAAAGCACGAAGATCAGAGACTTGAGTTGGATTCATGAGTTGGATAGTTGTTTTCAGTAATGTTTGATTCTCTATGCCCCCTTTTGGGGTTTTATTAGCAAAGATACTTTAGTGAGTTACCATTTCCTTCTCTAGCTCATTTGAGGAGATGAGGAAACTGAGGCAAATGGGGTTAAATGATTTGCCCAGGGTCACACAGTTAGCAAGTGTCTGAGGCCAGATTTGAACTAAAGCCTTCTTGACGCCTGGTGTTCTATCTTTTGTACCACCTTGTCTCTTGCTGCTCTATCTTACTGTACTACCTAACTGCCTAGCTATTCACCCAGTTGAATACATAGCCATCTACATAGGCATGAGAGCAACTCATGGGAACATGCAATCATCAAAAAAGTGTATGGAGAACAGAAATGAGTAGATAAGCAATCATTTCCTTGATAATAGTCAAGTTAAAGCAAGTCAACAAGAATTTAAGACCTTTTTATTTGCCAAACACTATGCTGAGTACTAATGATACAAAGAAATGAAGTAAAATTCTTTCCTCTGAATCAACTTGTAGTCTGAGAGAAACATGAAGCAAGCAATCATATATAAACATGATATATACAGGACAAATTGGAGAAATCTTACATGGAAGGTATTAATGTTAAGGATACTGGGCCAGGCTTCTGAGAAAGGTTGAGACATAACTGAAACTTGAATGAAGCCAAGAAAGCCAGAATGTGGATATGTGAAGGGAAATAGGAATGAAAGTATAGCCAATAAAAATGCCCAGAATTGGGAAATGAAATATCTTATTCCAAGAACAAGGAGGCCTGGTCACTAGATTGCAGAGTATACAGAAGGGTATAAGATATAAGAAAACTGAAAAGGTAGAAAAAGGCCAGAATATGATGGATTTGGAAAGCTAAACATATCCTGGAGGTAACAGGGAGTCACTGGAGTTTATTGAATGGGGACAAGGCAGAGGCCTGGTAAAATTAGCCCTTTAGAAAGACCAATTTGATGGGATCATGGACTGGAGTGGGAAGAATCCTGTACCAGGTTTTGCTGAAGATCAAGTATGAGGCCATAAGAACTTGTACTCCCCATTCCTTGCCTAAGAAAATTCTCCTTTGTAGAAAAGAAGCATAATTAAAACATAGTGGTTTTTCCTTCCCTAAATCTGACAAAGTATGTCAAATTTTGTATCTGTAGTGTACTATTTCACTGCTGGGAGAAATGAGGTGTGTTTTACTGCCCACTTTGTGGAGTTGAGAGTGGATTGCATTGATTACTATTATATTCTTTTTTATATTTTCCTTTTCTTTATGAATAAATTATTCTCTTATATTTTGCTTGCTTATTTTGCCTCAATTTGTAAATTTTCCCAGATTTCTCTGAATTCTTCATTTTCCAGGTTTTGTGTTTTTTTAATTGAATAATAATGTTCTCTCCCATTCACATATCACATTTGGTTCAAACATTAAACAAATGATGAGTATCTCTTTTGTTTCCAGATTTCTTTTCTTTTTTGGTACTATAAAAAGTCCTCTAATTAATATTTCACATAGATCCTTCTGCCCACTTTTCCATGGCATTTCATTATGAAAGTATCAGAGAATTGTATAGGAGGTCTATTTTAAAAATTGTTATTGGTTCAACTAGTTGTCAGTAACAAAACACAGACAAACACTCTAACTCTTCACTTCTTGATCAACCTTCTAGTGATGCTCTTTGCTATATTTAGCTAGGTTGACTGACAGATAGCAGATATCACATGTCACTGGGCTGGTATTAAAAACCATTCTAGCTATGTACCACCTGTCAGAGATTGTGCTTTATTGGCATTGTCTTTCACACCCCTGGGTCATGTCTAGTCTACAATGAAGCATTAAAATAAGGCTGTCATGGAACACAACCCATAGGCATTGCTTTATAAAATTGGGTTATTTTATATCTTTTGCTACATATGTATTTAATATAGGAAATTATCAGTTGAGGCTCACAATAAGGAATTTTCTAGTAAAAGGAGAAAATGTGGAGGGAACATGTTAAAGTATCTTCCTCTGTGGGCAAAAACCAATTTTGGCTACTGTATGGTTTCAATAGACTTAGCATGTCTTTAGTGATGATGTTCACCATCAGTCTGGAGCCAGATAATGAAAAATCTGGAAAGAGTATTTTCATTGGTATTGAAAATTCCTAAAGATTTTTCATTTGTTTCCTTTTTACAATTCTTTTACATTTCTAGATTGCAAACCTCTTTCTCCCTAAAAAAACAAACTTTTTTGTTCATTTCTTACTTCTCTATCAACAAAATCAGTCTATCAGGTATATATACTTCCTGTCTTCTTCTTTCCTTTTCTGCTTCTGGCCTTAACATTGCCTGTCATTCATAATTATCATGCCTGACCCTTTTATTCCTACTAACATTTGTTTTATGCATATTTTAGTACTTACCCAAGAATGCAGATACACCAAATTCTTCTAACTTCTGTCCAATTTCATAATTAAATGCTACCTGAGTTGTTAACAATACAATCAACCAAAAAGAATAGACAAAAAGAGAATTAACAGTAGTGTGTGTGTATATTTCTCCATGTGAAAATAACAAAAATAACAAAATATACATTTTTTAATTACTTGAATATAACAGAGAGCATCAAAACAGTATAGCTATGACATTTGGAAGCAACAGACACTATGTAAGACTTAAAAAAAATGAATCAATACTTAAGTTACAAAGTGTGGGTTTTAATAATCCATGTCTCATTAAATAATACTGAATCTCTTCTTTCAGAGAATCTCAAGTAAACTTGTATCCTAAAAATGGCTAGAGACAAGGCTTTAGATTCCAAAGGATTTTTTAAAATCTCCCTTACTTTATTTAATAATCTAACATTCTGTGATTCTATTTTTTTAATTAATGGATGATGGAATGTAATATCTGACCAAATCAGAACTTTGTATACTTTCATAAAACAAAAACCTAGTATGAGATAGTTTAAGAAAATAAAGGATTCTTGTATGTCAGTATATAAAAGTTTCCACTTGGAATATTTGCAAAGAAGGATTTCTTTCAGAAAACCTGCTTTATATAAACACATTTCAAATTGGAATAAGTACTAGAGAATAGCTGGCCCAAGTCTTTCTTCAATAAATGTAGTTGTGTGCCTCTTTTTATCTTCTAACATCTTAGCTGCAACAGAACTAATGTTGAATTTTATAATTGTTATCCATCATAATAGAGATTATGTACTTCTTTATTTTGCTCAACACTGACCTCTGTATTATGAAATTGGGGATTCTAGTTACTTCCTTTACTGCACTGTAGATAGGGCAATTTTAATAGTTCCTTCAGGTAACCTGGCTTCTGCAAACTTTATTTTAACTTTGGAGAAGAAGAATGTCCCAAGAATGTTCCAAGCTGCCTTCAAATTTTCCATTTGACTCACTTCCATAAGTGTGAAGATTTTTTCTCTCATATGAACTTCAAAGTTTATCTGGTAAGGAAGGGGTTCCTGGGAAAAAATAAGTTAACATAAATAACATGTATTAATCACCTCAGGACTTCTACTAACACATTTTGTCATTTGTCACCCTAGGAATGAGCCTTAGAATGTCTATTTAGTAAGGATATTACATTGTCTCTAACTTTAATAAGTTATATGACATTTGAATATTTCTTTTCTAGAGGTTCATAAACATTTTCATTTGAACTGACAATAATGCTGTGAAAAATTCCTTTTTAGGGGGATAATTCATACGTGAAAGATCGCTGGTGTGTTTTTGATGGATTTATGGTCTTTTGCCTTTGGGTGTCTTTGGTGTTACAGGTAATTAAATAATTTTAAATTATACAGTCACATTTTCAGAAATATACCCTACCCATTCTTAAACAAGATTATCTAAATAGAAGTTTAAAAGGGAACATTTTTCAATATACACAATTACATTTAATTGCATCCCATTTGGTGAGTACTACCTTTCTTTTGAAAATTATATGTGAGAAATTTATCCCACTCTTTGTCCATTATTTAATTGGTGTTTTTTTTAGCATACCATCTGTACATTATTTATAATAAGTCCTAAGATAAAGTGGCTTAGCTCTATTTTTTTTTTTGTCCAAGCTTGTGAATTCGTCAGTGTAGGATCTTTTGGAGAAAAGCTCATTCTACCAGTATAAATCTGTCACTGTTCTGCTGTTTAAAAAAATGCTACTTAGGAGCCCTGAAAAGTCAAATGACTTGTCCAGGATCTAATAACCAGAATTTGTTGCAGGAGGAACTTGACCTCAGGTCATTTCAGCTTCAAGCTTGCCAGTCTATTCTTTCCATATTATGCTGTACTTCATCCCTTCACCTCATCATACAACATCACAAATTAGATTAAATCAAATAAAACAAGAAAACTGTGTACCATTTATGGGTTATAGAGTAATAAATGATGAAGATTGGTGGGAGACAGTTCACACACATTTTAAGTCATTTTCACTGCCACAGACATAATTGGATCAGTGGAGAGAAGATTACATTGGCTTGAAGAGACTCCTTCTTCAAGAAATTTAGAGGAATATACAGTTTCAGAAAGTCAAAAGGAATGCATCATTCTGAATAATAGCAGTGGGTAATCTAGTTTATCACAATTTATTCAAGCATGATTTACACTGACTACAATTAAAGTGGTTGTCTTTCTTGCATTTAAATATATAGCAGGAGAGGCAGCCTAACAGTGAATAGGAAAACTGGTATTTCTGTTGGAAAGAATGCCCTTCTCTTCTTTACTCACTGCAACTATCTTCTCAATGAGATTAGTTTACATTTACATAATATATATAGATACACATACACACACACACATATATTAGAGAGTTATTTGCATGTAGTTTCCTTCATGAGAATGTGAGTGTCTTGAGTGTAGGGGCTTTGTTTTCCTAGTGCTTGGTACATAGTAAGATTACAAAAATGCTTGTTGACTAACTGACTAGGAAAATTTGGGTTTAAGTAGCACTTCTGATCTTTTAAGAGTATATGATGCATCAGGGCAGATCATTTAACCTCTTAGTGTCTCGTGTATAATTTGAAAAACTTTTTAAGTTGCAGAACAGCTGTCAATATTATAAAGAGTGTTTCCTTTCTGAGTTCCTAATACCAATGAAATAAAAAACAGCTAATGCCTTAGTCTCATAGTCCCAACTCTTCCTACCCCTCAAAAATAGACCTGGAATAGACAACTTCTTTTACTAGTTCATTGGAGTGCTTCACAACTTGACAGTCTTCCTTTTAAAATGATTTTCTTCTGATAGAATTATAATTTTTCCTATCTTTATTAGAATAAAAGTATTAAGTTACATTATTGAAGCACTTCTTTATCGTCTTTTCTTAGATTAAATTATACTATTAAAATATTTACTTTTAGAGTTTTCAGGTCTCTTCTTTCCACACTATTTAGATTTCCTTCTATACAGATTAAAAAAAATTAGGAGTCCTGAAATGAATCTAATTATTTTAGTAAAGATCTAAGCCCATGTTAGCAAACCTATGGTAGGTATGCATGCCAGAGGGGGCTGCTCCCCTCCCCCTCTCCACATGCACCTGAGGACATTTTTCTCCTCACCTGCCCCTCTGGTCAGTAGCTGAAAAGGAGCACTTCTTCTTCTCTGTCTGGCCTAAGGTGGGGAGCTCACATGCAGTGTGAGGGTTGAAGTTTGGGTACTTAATCTCTAAACAGTTTACCATGAATGATAAACAATTTTAAAAAGTCATTGTAAATAATACATATTTTTATCCATATTTATTTATTTATTCATATTTAAAACTGATATTCTAAAGTAATTATAGTTTTACATTGGTAGTTAGTTTTACAAATAAGTCATCATGCAAAGTGATGAAACAAAACTAAATTTTAGCATATTTAATGAAACTTTCTTAATTATTTTTAACAATTTCACTTAAAATTAAATTAAATTTAGGATGATATATTCAAATAAAATATTTTTGAAAATAACCTACCAAAGTTCCTAGTAATTGGAATTCACTCTCCCTCCTACTCCACTTTCCTAAAATGGAATGGTACTTTGGGAAACAATGATTTCCCTTCATTGTTTATCTTCCAGGGAAGACTAGTTGACTGTTTACTGAGGATCATGTGTAGACAGGTTTTCTAATTAGGTACAGATTGTATTAAATGGCATCTGAATTTCTTTGCAATGCTGAAATTCTTAGAGTCCATGGAAAGTAAGTATGATAAGTGAGAGAAAATCTGCAAAAAATCTATGCTTATATATTTACAGGTATTTGAAATTGCTGATATAGTCGATCAAATGTCACCTTGGGGAATGTTAAGAATCCCAAGGCCTCTTATTATGATCCGGGCATTCCGCATTTATTTCCGATTTGAGCTCCCAAGAACAAGGATAACAAATATTTTAAAGTAAGTTTTACAATCCATAATTTAATGATCATTTAATGAATTGTTCTTTGTACACAAGCTTATCATCTTCTATATTTTTACATTTTAATTTTTCTAGGCGTTCGGGAGAACAAATTTGGAGTGTTTCAATTTTCCTACTTTTCTTTCTACTTCTATATGGAATTTTAGGAGTTCAGATGTTTGGCACTTTTACCTATCACTGTGTAACAGTTGACACCCAACCAGGGTAAGTTTCCTTGTAAATATTGATTTAATTTAGTTTCTTTATTAGAAGAGATATTTCCAAATGAGTTAATGTTTCCTTGAAACAAAGATTTCTAATCTTGTTTAATCATTCCCCTCTCTTCCTCATCATTACTATTATAATTACTTGAAAATACCACTGTTTCTTTTTTGGAGAAAAAGTGCCTCACAAACACCCCTGGGAATAGTTCTTTATTTCCTCTTTGGAAGAGAGTGAAGCATAGAAGGAAATTAGCTTCCTGTGACTTTAAATAGGGGTAAGTAGAGAAAGCTTAATCATTGTAGTCCTCTCTAACTTGGCTGACCCAGAAGCTATACTTGAGTGCTTGGTCTAGAGGTGGAAATGAATGATCTTCTACCATACTTGATGAAAAATAATTTGTTTAGTCAAAACATGAATCACTTACCAAAAAAAGTGAATGAAAATAATATTTCATTCTGTTCACAATAACAAGACTAATCCAGACCTTTTTACATTTGGGAAGTTTATACAAATGGGCCTCAACTTATATACATTTGAACATATGTACAAATATGGTGGCTAGATGATCTACCAACAGAAAAACACTTTGGACATATCGTTAGAAAGGCCTGAACACAGATTTTACAGTGATTTTTTTTTCTAAAAGCTTTGTTATGCTTTCTTATCATTTCCACCAAATGGAAGAAATAGCATATGAGATGGAAGACAAATATAAGTAATAAAAATTAAATTATTTGATAAGAATGTGATAGGAAAATAGCTATGAATAAGTAATTACTTTTATAATTTAATAATAGAACAAAATGAATCCTATGTATATTCTAAAGTTGTCAGTTTACATTAATGTCTCTAGAAAAGAAGGGGATAGTATACAAAGATTTTAATTCAAATGCATGATTTTAAAAATACATCTTTTAAAAAAATCAGGCAAAACAAAAAATCCAGATTGATTACATCGAACAAGAAAAGTAAGTAAACCATATGTTCCTTCTAAAAATAATCTCAGAAGCCAGAAAAGTTGACAGGACTGTTTTCATTTTTCCTAAGACCATTATTGCTTTTGTGAAATGCAGTTATATTTTTATTTCAAAATGGCATTTGGGAAGGAAAATATAAAGCAAAACAAGATTACCAATTATTAAATTTCCAGGTAAACTTCTGCTGTCAAAAATATGAAATGTCTGTGACAGCACCAATGAATGAATTATCTGGAGAACCATTTGTATTAGTGAGAAAATAAAATGCTAAAACTAGACATTGAATATGTGTATAAATATCCAATGTGATAAGACATTTAATGACTAGGTATTTTTAGACTCTTTTCTCAACTAAAGTTGTTTACTCCACATGTTCAACAATTCAATCAAAGGGAGCTATAGAACCTAATTAATGTGCAAAATCATCAACAATACTTTGGAAGTTCATATATAAAACAATAAATGCCAAATCTTACCTCTGTTTCTTAAATCTGTATTATTTAAAAACAACAACAACAAATCTCTTACCTTTTCTCTTAGAATCAATACTAAATATCATTTCCAAGGCAGAAGACTGGTAATGGCTAGACAGCTGGGGTTAAGTGACTTGTCCAAGGTCACAGAGCTTGGAAATGTCTGAGGTCATATTTGAACCTAAGACTTCCTGTCTTCAACTGGGGCTCTCTGTCCACTCTATCCAGCTAACTGTCCCTCTGTTACTTTTAATGCCTATGTCAAATCATTATGGGGAAAATTTTATTGAATACTATACTTCCACAGTAATTATAGTAAGTAAATTTCAACAGGGTGTGATTCTATGTTGCTAAGTACCAAAAAGGCTAAAGACTATATGAAGTGGCAACTTCTCTGGGCCCACTGACAACCGGCTTTTTAAAGCTTTACATTTTAGATTGGCAATATGTAGAGAATTTTTACATTCATAATTGAAGGAAATACTAAATTTCAGTTAGAGCTCAGTGAAAATAAAGATGTATTTGTTTTCCCATTCAAGTTCATAGACTTCTTGAAGTCTGACCACAGACCTCTTTGGGAGCTCTAAATAACCCACCAGAAAGGATAAAGTATATTCCATGGGGTGGATTGGTCAATTCCTAATTATATTTTTAAAATATGTGTACGAATTGGTGGGACTCAAAGATTCCCTAAGGAATGGTTCTTTTTTCAAAATAACTTTTTGTTGAAATCTTTTTTATTTTATATCATCAAAGCTTCTCCCTAATATTCATCCCACAACTCTTTCCAGAGACCCATTTCAAAAGACAAATAGTTCCTTTTAAATACATAAAAATAGAAATGATAGAAAAAATTAGGAAAACTAATCTTTTCAAGAAAGGTATGAAAATATGTCTAATTTGGTTCACCAAACTCTCTCTTCTGCAAAAGAGCCAGGAGTGTACCAGTATGAACAAATTCAAACTGGCTCATGAGAGACAATTTTTTAAAACCCTTATCTTCTGACTTAGAATGAACACAACTAATAGTTCCAAGGCAGAAGATAGTAAAAAGCTAGGCGATTGGGGTCAAGTAACTTGCCCAGGGTCAAGCTAGGAAATGTCTGAGGCCAATGAGTCTAATGTTAAAATTGTAGTGAAAATCTTTAGAATATATATGTATGTACATATATATGTATGTGTGTGTGTTTCATTTATTCTCGAATCTGATGGGAAAATATTAATGTAGAATAAATTTAAAAGTGGGTCTTGCATGGTTGTTTTTTTTTCCCCCAGAGATCTAGTTTTTAAACATTTCATAACGTTAGGTAGGATTGTCTCATTATTTCTCTTCTTTGGAGCCATATTTGTCCTAGTAATTTTACAACATTCAACCTATACTTTTTTGTGTGTGTTTCTTTCTATTTACACTGTGGTAGTCAATTATTTTGTTGTTGTTATAGTCCTGATTATTCCCCTCTGCAAACTACAATTTATTTAGTCATTCTCTCATTGATAGACATCTATAACTAATTTGTTTCCAATTCTTTGCTCCCACAAAAAGTACTGCTATAAATATACTGTGTATATGGGAATGTTCTTAGCAATGATCTCTTGAGTGTATAGTACTGGAATTTCTTGGTGAAAGGGTATGAACATTTTAGGCATTTTAGTTTTGAATAATTACAAATTACGCTAAAATGGTTATACTGATTCACAGCTTCATTACCAATATGGATCAATATTTCCCAACCCCTCCAATATGAACTATTTTCTTTTGTCATCTTTGCCATTTTCAAGGTGTGAAGTTTCACCAACTCATAGTTGTTTTTTATTAGTAATGATTTGAATAATTCTTTCATTTGGCTATTAAGAGTTTGCAAATCTTTTTAGAATTATTTGTTCTTATCCTCTGACTTCTTATTTATTGAGGAATTAGCTTTTGGTCTTCTATTTTGTATCCAATCATTCTTTATTCATCTTGGATATTGTGCTTTTGTCTGAGAAATTTAAAAAAAAGAGTTTTTAAACCATTCTGTCACTTCCCATCTTATTGTACATATGCTAATTTTGTACAGAATGTTTTCAGTTTCATTTAATTACAATTTTCTATTTTATCATCTTTAATTGCCTATATCTATTCTGTATTAAAATGAGAATTAAAAATACTCATAACTTTGAAAGTTATACTAATAGTTCTCTTAGAATTTTTCTATACTGTGCGATTTATTACTTTCTATACCATGATATATAATTAGTTCACATATCTATTTAGGACACATTATAGAATATGGTATAAGTTCAGTTTCTGTCAGATTACTTTTCAGCTTTCTGAATGCTTTTTTAAAAAATCAGTTCTTTACTTAAAAATTTAATTATTTATGTTTAACTTTAATTTTATTTTTCTTAATTACATGTAAACAAAAATGTTTAACCTTACTTTCTAAAAATTTTGAGTTCCATATTCTCTCCATTTTTCTCTTCCTAAACTTCTCCTTGAGAAGACAAGCAATTTGATTTGTATGATCATACAAAACATTTCAATATTATCCATGTTGTAAATGAAAATAGAAACTAATAATTATAAAGAAAGTAGATATAAGATATGCTTAAATCTACATTCAGATTGCATCAATTCTTAATCTGGAGGCAAATAGTATTTTTCATCATAAATCATTTGGAATTGTCTTGGATCATTGTATACTGATAACGAAGTCATTTAGAGTTGCTATTACTGTATAGAATATTCTCCTTGTCCTAATTCCCTCAATTTGCATCAGTTCGTGTAAATTTAGGTTTTATTCGGATGTCATCCTGCTCATTATTTCTTATAGCTTCATAGTATTCTATCACAATCTTATTTTTTTAATAATTTTTATTTTTTAGAAAAGTTATCATGCTTACATGATTCATATTCTTACTTTCCCCTTCAACTCCCCAACCTCCTTCCCCTGCCCATAGCCGATGCGCATTTCCCCTGGTTTTTAAATGTGTCATCAATCAAAACATTTCCAAATTGTTGATAGTTGCATTGGTGTGGTAGTTTTGAGTCTACATCCCCAATCATGTCCACCTCAACCCATGTATTCAAGCAGTTTTTTTCTTCTGTGTTTCCTCTCCTGTAGTTCTTCCTCTGAATGTGGGTAGCGTTCTTTTCCATAAATCCCTCAGAATTTTCTTGGGTCATTGCATTGCTGCTAGTACAGAAGTCCATTACATTCTATTTTACTACAGTGTATTGGTCTCTGTGTACAATATTCTTCTGGCTCTGCTCCCTTCACTCTGCATCAATTCCTAGAGGTCTTTCCAGTTCACATGGAATTCCTCCAGTTTATCATTCTTTTTAGTGCAATAATATTCCATCACCGGCATATACCACTGTTTGTTCATACACTCCCCAATTGAAGGACATACCCTCATTTTCCAGTTTTTTGCCACCACAAAAATCACGGCTATAAATATTTTTGTACAAGTCTGTTTATCTATAATCTCTTTGGGGTACAGATCCAACAATGAATGGTATGGCTAGATCAAAGGGCAGGCAATCTTTTACAGCCCTTTGAACATAGTTCCAAATTGATATCCAGAATGGTTGGATCAGTTCACAACTCCACCAGCAATGCATTAATGTCCCAATTTGGCCATATCCCCTCCAACATTCATTACTCTCCCCTCCTATCATTTTAGCCAATCTTCTAGGTGTGAGGTGATACCTCAGCATTGTTTTGATTTGCATTTCTCTAACTATTAGAGATTTAGAAAACTTTCTCATGTGCTTATTGATAGTTTTGGTTTCTTTATCGGAAATTTGCCTATTCATGTCCCTTGCCCATTTATCAATTAGGGAATGGCTTGATTTTTTATAGAATTGATTTAACTCCTTGTATATTTGAGTAATTAGACCCCTGTCAGAGGTTTTCGTTATAAAGATTTTTCCCAATTTGTTGTTTCCCTTCTGATTTTGGCTACATTGTTTTTGTTTGTACAAAAGCTTTTTAATTTAGTATAATTAATCATCCCATTCACATTCTGAGTTATAATTATCAGTTGTGTGTTCCCCAACATTTTGGTATCCTCTCTTAGTTCTACCCCTTCTTCTTAGGCTATTTCCTTTTAAACCAGTGATTTGTTTTAAAACAGTAACCCTTGTCCCCTCCCTTGATTTACTATCCTTTCCATTCCCTCCCTTGTTATTCCCCTCTTTTTATTTTTAAGGCCTAATGAATTCCCTCTCCCTTCTCCTCCCCTCCCTTTTTTGACCTCCCCACTCCTCTGCTCCCCTTGGCTTATCCCTTCTGACTTTCTCAGTAGGGTTAGATAGAGTTCTATATCTCAATGGATATAGCTACTCTTCCCTCTCAGGGTTAATTCCACTGAGAATAAGGTTTAAATATTACATCTTAATGCTCTCTTCCTCTCCTTCTTATAATAGTATTCATCCCCTCCCCTTCCCATGCCCTCTTTGTGTGTAATAGAATATCCTATTTTTCTTATTCATTCAAGTTTCTCTTGGTGTCCTCTACTATTCACCCCCTCTTTCCCACCCACCCCCTTATCATCTTAGACCATTTAGTATTCCAACCTCTCCCTGTGAATAAGTCTTCTAATTACTATAATAGTGGATACTATAATAGTGAATAGAGTTCACTACAGAGAATTACACATAACATTTCTCCACATAGGAATACAAATAATTAGATCTTATTGAAGCCCTTAAAGAGGCAAATTTAAAAAATATGAGTTTTCTTTCTTTCCCCTATGTTTCTTATTTACCTTTTCACGTGTCTCTTGTTTTTTTTTTTGTGGTTGGATGTCAAACTTTTCATTTAGTCCTGGTCTTTTCTGTGCAAATATTTGGAAATCTTCTATCTTGTTGAATGCCCATACTTTCCCCTAGAAGTATAGAGTCAGTTTTGATGGGCAGTTGATCTGTGGTTGAAGACCCACTTCTCTTGCCCTTCTGAATATCATATTCCAAGCTTTGAAGTATTTTAGTGTGGAGGCTGCCATGTCCTGTGTGATCCTGATTGGTGCCCCTTGATATCTGAATTGTCTCTTTCTGGCTTCTTGTAAAATTTTTTCTTTTACTTGGAAGCTCTTGAATTTGGCTATTATATTCCTGGGGATTGTCTTTTCAGGGTTTAGTGTAGAGAGTGATCTATGGATCCTTCCAATTGTTGTAGAACTTCAGGGCAATTGTGCTGAATAATTTCCTTTAGTATGGAGTCCAAATTTCTATTAATTTCTGCTTTTTCAGGAAGACCAATGATTCTCAAATTGTCTCTTCTAGACCTGTTTTCTTGATCTTTCAATTTCTCAGTGAGATATTTCATGTTTCCTTCTACTTTATCAGTCTTTTGACTTTGCTTCATTTGTTCCTGTTGTGTTGAGAGGTCATTGGCTTCTACTTGCCCAATTCTTGTCTTTAGAGACTGGTTTTCTGATATATTCTTTTGATTTTCCTTTTTGATTTGGTCTATCCTGTTTCCAGCTGTTTGATTTTGGTTTCTAATTTGCTTATCAATTGTTTTGATTTGGGGGCATCTTTTCTAATTGCCCAGTTCTAGTCTTTAGGGTCTGGTTTTCAACTATAATCTTTTGGTTTTCCTTCTGAAGCTGGTCTGTTTGGTTCTTCAAGGCTTCCAGCTGGTCATTTCTGGTTTTCAATTTGCTTGTCAATTCATTTGATTTCTTAGCCTCACTTTTTAATTGTTAAATTCTGCCTTTTATACTGTTATTTTCTTGCCAGATCCCTTCCATCTTTCTCATAATCTCTGATTTGAACTCTTCAAGAGCTTGTAACCAGTTTTCATTTTTTTTGGAAAGGTTTGGATATGATTACTTGTTTGTTTTCCTCTGCTCTTTCCTCTGTTGTCTGGATTTTTTCTGCGTAAAAGTTGTTGAGTATTAAAGATTTCTTCTTGATCTTTCTCTTCTGGGGTTCTTGTCTCTGGCTTGCCATTGTTAGCCCAGCACCCTCTCCGCTTTATCCTCAAGACCAGGGTCTGTCTGCGCTCTTTAGGCTCCTGAGGTCTCAGGTCTAGTTGTTCTCAGGGTCAAGCCTCCTGGTGGTCCCCTTGCTTGTTCCACTGCCTAAAGCTCCTTTAACAGCCTCAGGGCACTGCTTCCCCAGGCGTGCACCCTTCTGCTCTGGGTCCCCACACAGGTCCATGCCTGAGTTCAGAATCCACGTCTGTAGCTGTGACTGCGCCTGCACTCAGGGTCTGTGTTTAAAGTCCACAAGTTCTTTAGCCTTTTGGGGTCTTAAGTCTTGCTGCTCTCAGGAACAGGCCCTGGAGCTGCCAATGACTTAATGGGTGGCCCAAGCTCACTCTAGCTCTTGTGAACTGGCTTTGGTACTGTAGGTGATGTGGAGGTGAGGGGGTTGCTCAGCTTGAGTTAGTAGAGCTGTTTCACCCCTTTATAGCATGGAAGTGCTCCGATTCCACGTACCTCCAATGCTGGGCCCTGTTGTGGGGTCCATTCAGTCCATTCATTCGCCTGGATTTGTTTTTATGTCTTCTTGAGGAGTCCTATATGCATGGGTTAGGAGAGGTCAAGCAGATGCTTTTTACTCTGCTGCCATCTTAACCTGGAAGCCTCTATCTATCACAATCTTATAACATGATTTGTTCAGCCTTTCCCCACTTAATGGGCATCCCCTCAATTTCCAATTCTTTGCTACCACAAAAAGAGGTACTATAAAGATTTGTGTCTTTATGCGCTCTCTCTCTCTCTCTCTCTCTCTCTCTCTCTCTCTCTCTCTCTCTCTCTCTCTCTCTCTCTCTCT